>NW_028227267.1:86115856-86180856 GCF_978045245.1 Mus caroli | reverse complement strand
AACTTAGGATACCCAAGATATAAGATACAATTTGTTAAACGCATGAAACTCAAGAAGAAGGAAGACCAAAGTGAGGAAACTGTGCCCCCTCTTAGAATTGGGAAAAAAACACTCATGGACAGAGTTACAGAGATAAAGTTTGTTGCTGTGACAAAAGGATGGACCATCTAAAGACTGCCATATCCAGGGATCCATCCCATAATCAGTTTCCAAACACTGACACCATTGCATACACTAGCAAGATTTTGCTGAAAGGACCCAGATATAGCTGTCTCTTGTGAGACAATGCCGGGGCCTAGCAAACACAGAAGTGGATGCTCACAGTCAGCTATTGGATGGATCACACGGCCCCTAATGGAGGAGCTAGAGAAAGTACCCAGGAGCTAAAGGGATCTGCAACCCTATATGTGGAACAACATTATAAACTAACCAGGACCCCAGAGCTCTTGACTCTAGCTGCATATGTATCAAAAGATGGCCTAGTTGGCCATCACTGGAAAGAGATGCCCATTGGACACGCAAACTTTATATGCCCCAGTACAGGGGAACTCCAGGGCCAAAAAGTGGGAGTGGGTAGGGGAGTGGGGGGGGGGAGTTTATTGGGGACTTTTTGGATAGCATTGGAAATGTAAATAAGGAAAATACCTAATTAAAAAAAGAGGAAAAAAAAAAGAAAAAAAACTGCTCAATCTGTATAATATTAATTATATGTATGTTTTCAAGTATGAACATTTACGTTGGATATCCAATTGGTGTTTTCTTGCCTGGGGAATTATTTATTCCACATTCAGCATTCCACTGATGCCTGTAGATTTTTGTTAAGGGTTATGGCCTCACGGGCTTTCTCCACTGATCTTAGAATGCCTATTGTGGCTGTCTTTGTTCAGCCCGTATTTACTTATGATGTTGAATCATTTTAAGTTGTTCCTAACATTACTAGGAGACACAATCTCAGAACAAAATACCTACCTGTTTCTCTGGATGATCTTCAAACTTCCATTTTTGCAATGAGGGCTAAATGTAAGGTGTAGGGCTTGTATTATAAGTGTATCATGAAGAAAGCATCTAATAAAAATAACAAAAAAAATATTTTCTAAATGTTTTCTAACTCTTCTAACTCTGTACCATTACTATCACAAGTTGGATATTTTGTATTGAGCTTTAACGTTAATAAAAATGTTTTCTAAAAGAAAAAAAAAGTGTATCATTTGTTCCTGGGCTCTTCAAATCTTCATTTTGATTTAGTTGTTTTTATTACTTTACCATACCTTTGTACAGTAACACATTTTTTAGGTCAGGACTAGGTCGGGTAATTTGGGCCCTGTTTCTGAAGTGCAAGTTACACTCAGGAACAGAACTTAAGTGTCCATGTCTGGGTGATGGGTGTAACAAAAGAGAGTAACAATAGATTGTAATGTTTAGGGATCTCTGGAGAGTTCCAACAAATCACCTTTTTCCTTCTTTTTGTTTGTTTATTTATTTGTTCATTCATTTATTTACATCTCAAATGCTGTCCACAGGCCCTATCCCACACTCCTCTCTCTCTTCTCTGAGAAGGTGCCCCCCCCGGGATATCCTCCAATTCTGACACATCAATTCTCTGCAAGTTTAGGTGCAATGCTTCACTGCTGCCTGACAAGGCATCCCTAATTTCCCAGGGACATGGCTTAGCCCAGGTATGCTCATTGTTAGGTTGCTCAGCTTCTGAGAGCTGCCATGGGTCTAGGTTAGTTGATTCTGTTGGTCTTCTTGTGGAGTTACTAGTCCCTAAGGTCCATCAATCCTCTCCATATCTCTTACATTAAGTATCCTCAACCTCTATCCAATGTTTAGCTGTGGGTATCTGCAACTGTTTCAGTCGGCTGCTGACTAGAGTCTTTCAGAGGATTGATACACTAGGCTCCTGTCTTCAAGTATTGCAGAGTATCATGAATAGTGTCAGGGACATAGAGTATCACAATTTTATGAATTAACAAAGTAACTGCTCTATTTTATGCTCAAATACTTCATGAATACTTTGGGATTTTCCAATCACATAGAACTGACTACAAAAATAATACTTAAAACTAGTATACTATTTGTAAGTGCTTAATAATACTTATTATAATTTTTCATGAGAATTGAATGGCACACTCAAAATTCAAAGCTACTGTGGATAAATGAATCAACTAAAGGATGAAAACAATTATTTTCAGTTTAAAAATCAGTTGAAATAGAAAACATGATGCTAAATTAATGATATGTGAGCTGAGACAAATAGTATTTTAAAATGTAACTACAAAATACAGATATCATATAAATTGTCAGAGTTGAGTCAAGTGACATTATTGAAAATTAGTCAAAATATATTATTAATATAAGATATGTCATAACATTGAATATGCTGAAAATTTACTTAAATAAATGTGCTGGACTGTGACAAATGTCAACTAAATCACTTTTGTTAATATTTATTTTACTTTAATATATATATGTGTGTATGTATATGCATATATATACACACACTCATATATATATATATATATATATATATATATATATATATATATATATATATATATATATATATATATATATGGGGATGTACATATCAGTAGAGCTAACTATGCATGCCATAGGCATTTATTTTCCATTGGAATTGTACTCACAAATAATTGAGGACTGACTGCTATGAGATCTGCGGATGAAACTTGGATCCTCTGCAAGTACAGTGAAAACTTTTATCTATTGAGCTATTTCTCTAGTACCTCAAGTGAGACTTACAGTCAAGCATCATAGTTATAGTAAACATGAGTAAGTATATAATTCAATTCATTTAAAAGACTGTATGAATATTAGGAAGGTATCAGGCCAAATATAGTAAAAAATATATATTGATATATGTGTATATAGAGATTACATATATGTTGTATGTGTATATACCTGATACACATATATGTTTGTCTAAATATTGATATTTAAATATATTTCCAGCAATTTATAAATACTATACTTTGACTTAGTTATATAAAAACCACATATTGACATTGATCATAAATCTATGCATAAAATATTAAACACTCAAATATATGATTATAAACACATTACTAATAAAAGACAATTTTGATGATAATATTGATTATTAAGTTCAGAAACATGATTAGATTGATTATAACCTGAGTTTAGAGATGTATACCTTGTGGACATCAGATGATATGTCCAGAAAATAAAATTGGATATGGGACTTGAATTTAATGGATATGGTAATATGTTGGTGGATTCATACTTCTGATGGATTTATTTGAAATTAAAAGTGTGTGAAGCATGAGGAAACAGGTCACTGAATTGTTGTCCTAGCCCTTTTTAAATTTTTTGGTAGTACACATTTTCTTTATTTACATTTCAAGTGTTATCCCCTTTCCTGTTTTCTCCTCCGAAAGCCCTCTATCTCTTCCCCACTCCCTCTGCTCACCAACCCACCTATTCCTGCTTCCTGTTCCTGTCATTCCCATATGCTAGAGCATCGAGACTTTACAGGACCATGGGCCTCTCCTCCCATTGATGAAAGACAAGGCCATCCTTTTTTACATATGTGGCAGGAGCCATGGGTCTTTCCAAGTGTACTCTTTGGTGGTTTAATCCCTGGGAGGTCTGGGGGCACTGGTTGGTTTATATTTTTGTTCCTCCTGTGGGTCTGCAAAACCCTTCAGTTCCTTGGGTACTTTCTCTACCTCCTCCATTGACGAACCAGTGCTCAGTCCACTGGTTGGCTGAGAGAATCAACCTCTTTATTTGTCAGGCACAGGCAGAGCCTCTCAGGAGACAGCTATATCAGGCTCCTGTCAGCAAGCACTTGTTGGCATCCACAATAGTGTTTGTCCCATTTTCATATTGTCCTTTTCACTGTTTTCTGGGCATCATGATGAGGACAGCTGTGCATTGCTATGCCCTCCTAGCTATGACAAACTGACACTGGGAGACAAGCATGCTTCATGTCAGGTTGTTATGTCAGAGGTTTGGTCACAGCAATCTAAAAGTAAGTGGTATGTCATCAATTAAAAAATTTAAATCCACAGTTAGGCATGATAAACATCATTATATGTGATTAAATTACAAATGAATGGAAGTTATAATGAATATATGGTGGGAAAGTGTCATATAATTTCAAGCAAAATGTGCACAAAGCTACTGTGTTTAAGAAAAAGTGCAACGGGAGATTAAAATATTTATTACTACATAAAATATATTGCATTTTGGAATTTTTATAGTTTAGCCAATACAGTATTCAAAAACAAGTATGTATCCTAATGTAGGAATTTAATTTATATTGTTTGGGCTTGAATGTCTGTTGCTATGTACTCAAACACTTAATAAGCTTTTAAACATCATGTAGTTAACTTAAATTTAGTCAGTGTATGCATCCTAAAATGGAAAACAAGCCAAAATATTAAAATCAAAGATTACATTTATTTATTTATTTATTTATTTAATTTTTGTTTTTTTCAAGACAGGGTTTCTCTGTATAGCCCTGGCTGTCCTGGAATTCACTTCATAGACCAGGCTGGCCTCAAACTCAGAAATCCACCTACGTCTGCCTCCCAAATACAATAAAGACGTGTGCCACCATGCCTGGCTTACATTTTATTTTTTAAATTCAAGAATATCCTTGCTTTCTTATACTAAGAATAAAGATTATCTAAAAAGTAATTTACAATAAAGAATATGCTTAATAAGACCAAGAATTCCAAAAATTCCAATTAGGAGAACAATAATTGTATAACCATAATAAGACAATGAAATAAATTCCCCATAAAAGAAGACTAAAAAGGACGAATTATAATTTTAATACTTTTATCATAAAAATAACATTGAAGAAGTAAACTAAAAGTAATGAACCAATATGAGTCTAAAAGTATGGAAAATATATTTCAAATGGGTAAAAATATGCCTCACTAGTTAAGAATTTGGCTGCTTCACCAGAAGTACTGGCTTCCGTTCCCAGAAGCCACACCTGGTGACTTATAATCACTTGCTGTAATAACCAGGGGATCTCACACTCTTTTAAGGATCTTTTGGGTGATTGTATGCACATGATGATCATTAATACATTCAAACAAAAGGCTAAATACATAAAAAACACAGATACACATACATGCATAATACATACATTCATATATATATACATATAATGTGTATATGTATATGTGTGTATACATACATAATTTTTATATGTTAATAAATCCACTAAAAAGAAAAAAACTAAATATTTGAGTGACTCAAGAGTAATAGAAAATGTGTGAGGATTTACAATACTCATTTTACAAACTGAATCTGAAGCTAAGTGTCTTCTCATAATTAATGAGTAAATAAATAAATAAATAAACAAATAAATAAATAAGAACAATTTAGGAAAAAGGTATAACAAACTTAAAGACTCTTTTTGGCATTCCTCAGACATGATAGTGTCTAACACTGTAATTTGTTTTAGTAATACAAACTCTATTATGAGTTCCTTTTCAAGTTTCATTGGCATTCCAAGTATTCCCTTGTAACATTTAAAACATTATTTTCTCAATTTAAATTGATAAGTCACAGAATTGAACAATTCTATAACATAAACATCTGAAAAAATTCACTACATGCTATTTTGAGTGTAGCCATTATTATATTCAACAATTTCTTCTACTTATTTTATGTGTTCAGTTTCTTTAATTGTAGCAGTTACTCCAATTTCATCTCCTTAGTCAGTACTTTGTCTGCTTCCCTGATGCATTTCTGATTATTCTCACCCTAATGAGAGCTGCTAAAGACTCCCAGTGCGTAACTATAAACAATAAAATTATTATATCATTCTGAACTAAATAATAATTTATTTCTTCCTTATTTCCAGATAAACACAAGGTATCAAACAAAATATATTTATTAAATTTGTAAGATTATACGTATTACTTTTATTTTTAAAATTAACTAACTAAAATTTATTTATATTTTATTCTTTACTTCTCTATGCTAATAGGTATACTAATTAGTATGTGGTGATACTGATACTTCAATATCCATAATACTGAAACATTAATATTTTATAAATATGTCCATGTAACTTATAACAAGAAAATATTTATATTTATATAGAATAAATTTTATGCATGACTATTTCTTTCATAGGAACTTATCTGTGAAGCTGAGATAGGAAGAGCTATTGGTGATGTATCTACGTATTGAGGTCAAACCAATCTGAGCAAATTATTGAGTTTGTAAGAGCCAGGAGATAAATAGCAACAACAACAACAAAAAAAAAAAAAACCTGTGTTTTCCAGACCCAACAGGACAAACTTCCCTACGAAATCACAGAGTTTATTGCAGCTTGCACAGCCACTGCACAGGTATAGACAGACAGACAGAGGGACAGACAGATGGATTATCTTCTTTAAGGAAGAGAAGTAAACACGAGCTTTCATCTCTAACAAAGAAGACAGCTCTAATTCACAATCACATTCAAGGAAAGATCATTTTCTCCTATGTAATTTCTCTGGAAATATAAACCCCACTTAAGAGTCACCCTATAGCGAGTGCATATCATGTGTGTTCTTTTGTGATTTGGTTACCTCACTTAGGGTGATATCCTCCAGATGCATCCATTTGCCTAAGAATTTCATGAATTCATTGTTTTTAATTGCTGAGTAGTACTCCATTGTGTAAATGTACCACATTTTCTGTATCCATTCCTCTGTTGAGGGACATCTGGGTTCTTTCAAGCTTCTGGCTATTATAAATAAGGCTTCTATAAACATAGTGGACTGCCCCATCCGGGGATCCATCCCATATACAACCACCAAACCCAGGCACTATTGCATATGCCAGAAAGATTTTGCTGACCAGACCCTGACATAGCTCTCTCTTGTGAGTCTATGCCAATGCCAGGCAAATACAGAAGTGGATACTCACAGTCATCTATTGAATGGAACACAGGGTGCCTAATGAAGGAGCTAGAGAAAGTATCCAAGAAGCTAAAGGGGTCTGCAACCCTATAGGAGAAACAATGATATGAACTAACCAGTATGCCCCCAAGCTGTGTCTCTAGTTGCATATGTAGCAAAGGATGGTCTAGTAGGCCATCAATGGGAGGAGAGGCCCTTGGTATTGTGAAGATCATATGCCCCAGTACAGGGGAATGCCAGGGCCAGGAAGCAGGAGTGGGTGGGTTGGGGAGTAACGTGGGGGGATGGTAGGGGGCTTTGAGGATAGTATTTGAAATGTAAGTGAAGAAAATATCTAATAAAAAAAGAGTCACCCTATAGCAAGAAGTAAATGGCAAACACTAAAATACCCCAATGATATTTTTGTATACAATTTGTCTTATCTTGATTTGTTTGAGTATTGGTTTGTTTGTTTGTTTGTTTGTGTTTTGTATTTTGTTTTTTATTTTATTTTACTGGTCTTTCCTTTATATATTATGGTTTTTAACTAAATAATGCTTTGTGGGTGCTTTTGGCTCTCTCTGTCTCTCTCTGTCTCTGTCTCTCTGTCTCTGTCTCTCTCTGTCTCTCTCACACACACACACACACACACACACACACACATATACACACAAGTGCACACACACAAACACACATGTGGGTGTTATGCTTTTTCTTAATTTTTTTCTATTATTTTTCTTATTGTTTCAAAAAATGAGAGAAGACGAAGCAGAGCTAACTAGATGGAAAGCTGAAGAGTATCAATTAGAAGATAAGAAAAGGGAAAGAGTGATTAGAACATATAGTAAGGGGCTGGAGAGATGGCTCAGTGGTTAAGAGCATGGACTGCTCTTCCAGAGGTTCTGAGTTCAATTCTCAGCAACCACATGGTGGCTCACAACCATCTGTAAGGAGATCTGATGTCCTCTTCTGGGGTGTCTGAGGGGAGTGACAGTATATTCATACATAAAAATAAATAAATAAATCTTTTTTAAAAAATGAAACAGTATAAAAGTTAGTTGGTAAAATAAACTGGTTAAAATGTAGTAAGAAAAATGTTTTCAATAAAATATAATTTATCATCATCTAAATAAATATAATTGATAAATAAGTAAGCCAATTATATAATAAGGAACATAAAAATATAATTCAAAGGAAAATACAAGTTCATTATGCACAATTACCTAAGTTTAATTGCTATTAACACTCAGACACTCACTCACACACACACACACATGCACTCACATGCTAATGCTCACACACATGCATGCACACACACACAAGCACATTCATGCTCATGACCTCATGCACGCACACATGTATGCACACACAAATACACACACAGACACACACATACACACACACACAATGTTAAATTGACCATTTAATGTACTCCTTAGTCTTCAAAACTATGTACCAAATCAACCTCTATTGCTGATAGTGAGCCCATTCTTTCATAATTCTTTCATAAAGAGCAGCAGAACACAGGCTCAGATATTCTCACCGCTTATTTTGAATACATAGATTTTTTGTCTTGACTTCCTGTTTTTCATTTTTTATTAGATATTTTCTTCATTTACATTTCAAATGTCATCGCCTTTCCTAGTTTCCTCTCCGAAAGTTCCCTATACCCTTGCCTTGCCCTGCTCCCCAACCCACCCAGTCCTGCTTCCTGGACCTGGCATTTCCCTCCCTGTACTGGGGACTTCCTTTTACTAAGACACTTTGTTCCCATTCTTTCACAGACTTGAAGAAATCTGTTTTTTATATATCGCTGATCTTCTACAATTGTTTAATTCTGAAGGTGCTCCTTCTTTAAGTGTATCTTTGGAAACTGCAGTATGTCATTACTTGACTTTAGCTTTGGTCCTTGGCAAAGAGAAATAGGTTGTGGTGAGGATTAAAGATATGAAAAACCATACATTGTTACACTATGTACTTTAATTATGAATGTTACAGAGCTTACAAGGCCAGGAAAGCACATTAAGTCAGTGAAGTTAAAGATACTTTCACTAGTAAGAAAGTCACAAAATGTATCGTGGATTAGTGGCAATCAGTTTGGTTTGTAGAATTTAATTTAGTATCTCCTCATACACTTTACTCACACAAGAAATCCTCTGAAATTTTATCAATTTGATTGCTATTATTGTGAGTCTCATGTTTAAATATTGTTTCTACTTTCATGGAATTAGACTCCTGTATGTGAAAATGAAGAAACCCTCTTTAGCTTATTACAAAGATTACCTCATTCTCAAGCTCTGATCTAAGGTGAGAGGTAATGATCTAAGCTATTCATTTCCTCTATTAATGATCAGGTGCACAAAAATAATGAAGCCACACTAGTCTCTTGATATTTCTAACTACTTCCATAATGGTCAAGTTCAGCAGTCAATTGAGCTATCCTGGTTTGTGTTTGCTTTCGTACTATGCCAATATCATGAGCAGGTAATAGTTTGCTGAATTGTAATGCCACTGTATGCACTGGCTTACAGGTATTTCATTTATTTCTGTAGCCAAAAAAAATTTTTATTAATTATTCTATATATTTTTGTCAGTCATATCTACCTTAAATTCTCAGAATACATATATACTACTCAGCAATTAATTTTATTATTTTTTTATTAATCATTCCTGTCATTTACATTTCAAATGATATCCTGCCTCCTGGTTACCTCTCCACAATTGCCCCAGGCTATCTGCCCTTTCCCCTTCCCCTTTGCCTCTATGAGGATGCTCACCCAGCCACCCAGCCACACCTACCCCTCTGCTCCAGCATCCCTGCAGGCTGTGGTATCAGATCTCCATAGGACCAGACTCCCCTCCCATTAATGTCAGACAAGGCCACCCTCTGATACATGTGTATCTGGAGCCATGGATCTCTCCCTGTTCACTCCTTGGTTGGTCATCTAGTCTCTGAGAGTGCTGGGTGGTCTGGTCAGGCTATATTGTTCTTCCTGTAGGGTTGCACACCCCCTCCACACCTCAAGTCCTTCTGCCAGCTCCCTAGGGTCTAATTGGCAGAGAAAGCAGAAATTTAATGTTTAAAAAAAAAGGAAAACCAAGTCCCTACTTAAACTTTCCATTTATATTGTATTATTTTTTCCTTACTGGGTCCAAATTCAATGCTTTTGCTTCAAATTGGGAGATTAAAAGATCAGTAAGTTAAACAGAGGATTAATATCAATATAATTAACTATAATTAAAACTACCAGAAACTCTAAGACAATACTGGACAATGACTTACAGCAAGTGGATAATCGTCATTTAAACTGTTTAGAAAGGTATATTAACTTGTTTTATACTGCTATAACAAAATACCCAATGGAGTCTACAATGCAAAGATATCATTTTGTTGGTTGTTTTAACTCATGGTTTTGGAGATTCTAAGTCTATGACCTTATGTGGTAGCTTTACTACCAGAAGATTACCTATATAATAACAAAAATGGGGGACAATGAAGTCTACTTAGATATATTTTCTGTCTAGTTTCATCTGAGCTTCTCATGGCCAACCTTTTGGCTTCCTTTCCTCACTACATCTACTTTTATATTATAGGTGAAACAACGGTAGTGTCTATTGGAAATAATTGTCCTAACTATCTCAATCTCAAAATGTTTTTTTTTTTTTTTCTGTTAGTCAGACTTGCCTTTACTCTTCCCTCTTTATCGCATAGTTGGTGAATAGGGAGGTTAAGACCTACAAAACATGAAGCAAACTTGGACCTTAAATGGGCATGGATAAGCCTCTTGCAGGGCAAAATTTTCAGATAGCTGACACATCAGAAATCAACTTATCAATAATATACATTGTGTCATCTATAAAACTATAATTGGATCCAGTGACATTCTTCTTAGTGTCTCAAAACAGTGATGAGTTGTCAACCCATGTACCTTCATGCAACACAGATAGTAGATATATAATACAACAGAAAATGTCTAGCCTTCAGAAAGAAGTTGTGAAATAGACACTTAAACAACAAAGAATTTAGTTTAGTTAGTCTAAAGGGTGGAAATCAGTAGCAGTTCAAACTACTGGCAACTCTCTCTTGGGAGAGCCCTTTATGGTGTTTGAAACAATCTGAACAGCCTGCTGCACTAACTTCCAGGTGAACAGCAAAGAGGGGATACAAACACTTGATTGCCGCTGGTATAAAACAATTACAAATGGTTCATAGCAAGGTCGCACTAGTAAGTCCTAAATGTAATCTTTACCCTTATTCTTATCCTGAATATGTGAAGAAGAGACGTTTACCTAAGTTACAAACAATTTTCAAGCAAGTCTGCACGTACTGTACTGCATAAAAGTATATATATATGTATATATATATATATATATATATATATACATTTTGTCTATCACAAACATAAATATCACAATGATCATGAAATTTAAAAATAGATCCAACAGACAAATGAGGAGATAATTTCCATGACCTCCAGAAGTTTTTCATAGTTAGAGAAATTAAGACTTCTTTAATTGTGTAATTATTGACATTTAGACCAGTTAAACAAGACAAAAAGCCAGAAATTGAACTCCATATTCATAATCAACAGACTCTCAAAGAAATTCACAAAACAGGATAATAAGTAAAAGGAAATACTTAAATGAGGTGCAAATATATATATATGCATATATATAATTTTATTTATTATATATACATATATATGTACACGTTTGTGTGTGTGTTTGTGTGTATTTGTGTGTATGTTTATATACATGCACATATATTCTTAGTACATGTCATAATATAAATTTAAACACAACATACCTGTATTTTACTACAACAAATGTTATATGGAGGAAAATTGCTTAGAGAAGACATTTGTGAGTTATAGATTTTTACAGGTAGTCTTAAAATGCAGTAAAATTGTACTCTATTTTTTACTTTTTAAACTATAATAGTAAAGAAAATTCATGTATCTCCATGTATCTCGTGTATATGTGGAGACACATGAATTGTGCTTATATTTGGTAATGGTTATGGTGTGTAATATATTAATAATTTTTCTAAATGATAATATGATTTACTAGCAGGTGTTTTGAAATATGCTGATGAAAAGCCAAGCAACAAAGAAAAACCTAATAAGGAAAAAAATTGTCAGCATCACTGTTCATCAGAAATGAAATACAAATTGAATTAACCATAAGCTATCAATGCACATTCATTTGAGTCATTAAATTAAAAAAAAAAAAAAGATTGACATTGAAAACAGAAAAGAAAAGAACGCAGTAGAAATTCTCCTAGAGGTTAATGGGAATATAAGTGGCTCTATTTTTTTTTTCAAACTGTCAGCTTTACCATTTCTTTAGTTTTGGTACTGAAAAAAATATAATATAAATCACACTAGTAGTTATTAAAGTATTAACTGCAGTGTTTTCCTGACACACAAACCAGAAAATTATCTAATTATATCTCTGTATGTAAAATAATAATAAATAATATATGCCTGCATAACACTTTAATTAGAGATACATACAAACCATTCAGATATATAAAATATATGTAACTATAAAATTATTATAAGGTATCAAATGGTGATGTTCAAAATGGCATTATAAAGTTCCAAAATTATGTATAATTTTATATTTAGCTGGTCTTGACAGTTCAGGAAAGACATCTACAGTATTGTGGGCATGTTTTGATGTGGTGATAATACCTTACATTTTAATCATGGCTACTCCCTCAACACTCATGGTATGAATGGAGATGAGAAGTGTACTTTGCATTCTCTCTGATCCTAACACAGAAGCAGCCTTCTCTGTTCTTGTGTTCCCAAAGAGGAAGAATCCCCACTGGTGAATAGTGAGAGTAGTCAAATGGTATTATTTTTAGCAGCCAAGAAAGCAAAGAGAGAAAGTAAGTACACCCTGTAGAGTAGAAGACAGATAAAATAAAAATACCTTCTGAGAGACTGCTTTTATTTATTGCTTTGGAAGAGAAACAACTAACAGGAAATATAATGCAGAGAAAAAAATAAGAACCTGGGTTAACATAATGAAGCGCCTTTTATTAATATAATACATTATACATTATTTGATAATTGTACTTTTTCACGTTAAACAAATGTTAAGTTCTTTCTGTATGTTCATAATGAGAATGAGCACTTAGTAATATTCATGATAGTAATAAATAGTAAGCGTAATACATCATTGATAAGAATCTGAAGGGAGAAATTATATATACAAATTGTATAGCACATTATAATTTTCTAAAATATCTTTTAATAACCAGTGTATTGCTATATTTTTTCAAGACGCTTAGGATAAAGCAATTACTTTCATAATTTTACCCATGCGAAATTTAATGTGCTAAAAGATAAAGTTTTGTATCTAGATGAGAAAAATAAATCAATGAAGTGTATCCATAGATAATTGATTGAGTCTCTCTCTTACACAATTTAAAAATATATTTGTCAAATAAATTATGATCATTATCTGGCTCTTATTACTCTATAATAATTTTCCAAATAATGGGTAGCATTATGAAATTCTAATTATAAATATAGTGCATACATAAATTGCATAATAGAATTTGGTCAGATATTATTTTTTCTTACCCATAAATGTTCTTTCTTCTTACACGATTTCTGCTGTTTTCTAAAGATCATCTGTAAATCTGTACAACATAAAGGAAAATTGATATTTTACTATATCTGGTACTGAAGTATCTGAAAACTGTTCAATTATTTCTCTAAACATTTTTCAGACAAGCTGTAAAACAACAAAGTAAGTTGCAGTTTTCTTGCCCTTACATTTATGTCAGGCTACTGGTATTTATAACACCATAAATTTCATCATGTATTAAGCCAATGCTGGTTCTTTGTGACTCTCTAAAATCTACACTTTATTTATATTTACTTATTTTCCTCCTGAGGTGTATTTTCCTGTTTCAGATTTTTACCTAGGTAGTAATAGTTATTTTTACCTAGAACTTAATTATGATTACATTCTATTTTCATACCTTTTTAGGGGCAATTTGTCTTTGACATTTGTTGTACTGTCTTTGATTTTAGTGACTTTACAATGCTTAAGGAATATTAGAAGACTAAATACCTTTATGTTAGGATTTCCTGGCCTGCGCTTGCCTACTGATTTATAATGTGGTGAGGAATTATGTAAGGGGAAAAGTAAGGTGGCATGTCTTTTCATCATGCTCTAGTTTATCTTGCCTATCCTATGAATACAACTCACTATAAGTGCAGTAGTCTATCTGTAGTCTGTCCGTAAGCTGAAGCTGTGTTTTTCTCTTCTGTATATTCTTTCATCCTTACTCTCCATACACATATAAGGATATGTTATATTCAATTTATAGAAAAGGCATGAGTATTTCTTCCTATTGTCTTGATAAGATGGTATATATATATATATATATATATATATATATATATATATATATATATATATATTCCTTTTATGAGTTATAATTTTAGGGAAGTTTAACATCACATATTTGAGAAACTTATTTATATATACTTGTCAAAGTTATTGACTATAATGGTTTGATATAGTAGAGCTGAATTCCCATTTTTTGCATGTTCTTTGTGTATTAGATACAAAAGGAATTAGAGAACAATGGAAAATAACATTTTTAGCATCAGCTGATTTTTATTCAAAACTTGATCTTAATCTTACTTCTATAATTTTGATCTCATATATCTCTAAGAGGATCACATTGTCCAGGTAGTGACTGGTGCTATTGTTTTGACAGCTTGTACATGCTAGGTGAGGTATGCCTAGTTGGGGAAAGTAGTTATTTATGGTGACACACCTTGAATGAATTTTATCCCATTCTTTGTCTTTGTCCCATCTCAGTCTTTTACTCCATGCAGAAGTGAGGGGCTGACAAGTTGCAGCCACATCCAGATGTTACAACATGGTACCAACTGTCAGTACATCTTCTCACCTTCATGAACTACATGACTTCAAATTAGGAGATAACAGTTCTTTTGACCTTAATGTTACCTCATCCATGAAATTTATCAAAGTAATATAAAATGTAGTAAGTATACAAAAATCAAAATCTTTTCCTTGAACCCTGTGACACATTATGTTTTGAAGTCAGTAAGATAAAAAGCTTGGCAAACTTGGAGCTTATGTATACAAATGTCTATATGAACACACTTTAACTTCCTGTTATTTTGAGAGACAGAACAGTAACCCATTCAGCCACAGATGGTCCTTGGTTTCTTAACAATACATATCATACTTCAAACACTCTCCAATTTTGAAATCTATCCTATTAAACTAAACCATCACAAATAAACAAAGAGAGTAGCACAAGCTCTCACTTATATAAGCTTAAATATATTTATGTATACACATGCATATGCATTTTTTCCATCTGTAGGATGCTACTTGTAAATATGTCTTCAGGAATGAAGAGTTATTACTGGGCAATCAGTTGTATTTTTCCTTAGTGAAGACCACCTCTCCACATCTGAGTTTTCCTCAGTTATTCTATATTTTGTTTAATAATTTTATTAGGTATTTTCCTAATTTACATTTCCAATTCTATCCCAAAAGTCCCACACACACTCCCCCCCCCCACTCACCTACCCACCCACTCCCACTTTTTGGCCCTGGAGTTCCCCTATATGGGGCATATAAAGTCTGCAAGTCCAATGGGCCTCTCTTTCAAGTGATAGCCTACTAGGCCATCTTTGATACATATGCAGCTAGAGTCAAGTGCTCTGGGGTACTGATTAGTTCATAATGTTGTTCCACCTATAGGGTTACAGAACCCTGTAGCTCCTTGGATACTTTCTCTAGCTCCTCCATTGGGGGCCTTGTGATCCATCTAATAGCTGAGTGTGAGCATCCACTTCTGTGTTTGCTAGGCTCCGGCATAGTCACACAAGGGACAGCTATATCTGGGTCCTTTCAGCAAAATCTTGCTAGTGTATGCAATGGTGTCAGCGTTTGGAAGCTGATTATGGGATGGATCCCTGGATATGGCAGTCTCTAGATGGTCCATTCTTTCGTGACAGCTCCAAACTTTGTCTCTGTAACTCCTTCCATGGGTGTTTTGTTCCCAATTCTAAGAAGGGGCACAGTGTCCACACTTTGGTCTTCGTTCTTCTTGAGTTTCATGAGTTTAGCAAATTGTATCTTATATCTTGGGTATCCTAAGTTTTTGGGCTAATATCCACTTATCAGTGAGTACATATTGTGTGAGTTCCTTTGTGATTGGGTTACCTCACTCAGGATGATGCCCTCCAGGTCCATCCATTTGCCTAGGAATTTCATAAATTCATTCTTTTTAATAGCTGAGTAGTACTCCATTGTGTAAATGTACCACATTTTTTGTATCCATTCCTCTGTTGAGGGGCATCTGGGTTTTTTTTCCAGCTTCTGGCTATTATAAATAAGGCTGCTATGAACATAGTGGAGCATGTGTCCTTCTTACCGGTTGGGACATCTTCTGGATATATGCCCAGGAGAGGTATTGCAGGATTTTCCTGTAGTACTATGTCCAATTTTCTTAGGAACCGCCAGACTGATTTCCAGAGTAGTTGTACAAGCTTGAAATCCCATCAATAATGGAGATGTGTTCCTCTTTCTCCACATCCTCGCCAGCATCTGCTATCACCTGAATTTTTGATTTTAGCCATTCTGATTGGTGTGAAGTGGAATCTCAGGGTTGTTTTGGTTTGCATTTCCTGATGATTAAGGATGTTGAACATTTTTTCAGGTGCTTCTCTGCCATTCTGTATTCCTCGGGTGAGAATTCTTTGTTCAGTTCTGAGCCCCATTTTTTAATGCGGTTATTTGATTTTCTGGAGTCCACCTTCTTGAATTCTTTATATATATTGGATATTAGTCCCCTATCTGATTTAGGTTAGGTAAAGATCCTTTCCTAATCTGTTGGTGGTCTTTCTGTCTTATTGACGGTGTCATTTGCCTTGCAGAAGCTTTGCAACTTTATGAGGTTTCATTTATCGATTCTCGATCTTACAGCACAAGCCATTGCTCTTCTATTCAGGAATTTTTCCCCTGTACCCATATCTTCGAGGCTTTTCCCTACTTTCTTCTCTATAAGTTTCAGTGTCTCTGGTTTTATGTGGAGTTCCTTGATCCACTTAGATTTGACCTTAGTACAAGGAGATAGGAATGGATCAATTCGCATTCTTCTACATGATAACTGCCAGTTTTGCCTGCACCATTTGTTGAAAATGCTGTCTTTTTTCCACTGGATGGTTTTAACTCCCTTGTCAAAGATCAAGTGACCAGAGGTGTGTGGGTTCATCTCTGAGTCTTCAATTCTATTCCGTTGGTCTACTTGTCTGTCACTATACCAGTACCATGCAGTTTTTATCACAATTGCTCTGTAGTACAGCTTTAGGTCAGGCATGGTGATTCCACCAGAGGTTCTATTATCCTTGAGAAGAGTTTTTGCTATCCTAGGTTTTTTGTTCTTCCAGATGAATCTGCTGATTGCCCTTTCTAATTCGCTTATATTATTATAACAAAAATAAATAAAAATATTACTTTGAAATGTAAAATTGAAATTAGCCTATTTCATTAGTTACCAAAATTTGAGAAATATAAGAAAATTTTCATAGCACTCTCTTCTTATTTTGTAATACATAAAAACTTTGCCACGTTGCTAAAAGATGTATAGAGATAGCTAGAAAGGTACTACTTGGAATGGATTCATGCTTATTCAATAATTTCTCATGCCCTTACTGAAATGTGTGAAATAGTTAAACTAATTGAATTTTTTTCTTGAATTTCAGATAAAAGAAAAGGAAATTCAACCACAAAAATGCATTTTGTGCTTGTTTTGTTGTTGTTGTTGTTGTTTTCTGGTAACTGTTTCAGAAATAACACGAAAATGATTGTAGTTAACTGTAATAATAAGCAAGCATTAGTTTTTAGTGTGTATGTGTTACATAGGTCTTGTCTTTTTCTTGACAAGCTTGTCTATGTAAATTTACCTCAAATTGTAATAAGTGGTCCATATATATATTGCTTATATATTCAGTCATATATGCTGACTGAAGTGGATCTAGTCTTTAACACTCTTGGTTACATCATGTTTAGGAAAGATGTGTGATTCTCACAGCTATAACAAAAGGCAAGAGAGAAATTATGAATCTATATTCCTGCAAGATCAAAACATGGCAGGATCGTTGTCATGGTTGTCAACATGTCATATAGTGTATGTCAAGGAAGGTATTTCTAGAAAGTAAGGAAAATTGAGATACAATCTCAGCCAAACTCTGGAGCACATAACATATAAAATGATTTGAGAAGTCACATCATTATGATTAATATAACCTGATTAGAAAAGTCACATTATTATGATTAATATAACCTGGGATAACAATCTCCAAGAGACATGGACCACTTCGAGAACATTTCAAATGCAATATTTTTAACAGTAATAATGATAAGAATATGAGTTACATACAGAAATGTATGATGCTCAATATATCAAATAATGATTATATATATTTATAATTATATTTGTTATATTATATAAATATGAATCTTATTATATCATATAATATTGTATTACCACAACACAATATGATTTATAGAATTTTAGAATATATATGTATATATGTGTGTCATTAGTTATATTATATTATAAAATATGAAAATGAAAGTTCAACAAAAGTCTTTCAAGTATGAAAATAGAAACAGCCTAATAAGTAAAGATCTGGAATTTTAAATCTGTAAAATTTCTGTTAGCATCATAGGTCTACATATAAATAATCAATGGCCAAACCAACATAATGCACTTAAATCTATTTTTGTTAGTGGATTTTTTTAATTCTACCACCACCTCTCTTTTTGTGTAAGTAGTTTTTTTTTTCATTGTAGACACAGTAAGCATTTACTAATCTGTGGTATTTGATAGTTAAATCCCTCTTTGTTATATTCTTTTTTTTTTTTTAATATTTTTATTACATATCTTCCTCAATTACACCTCCAATACCATCCCAAAAGTCCCCCATAGCGCCCCCCACTTCCCTACCCACCCATTCCCACTCTCCCGGCCCTGGCACTCCCCCACACTGGGGCATACAAAGTTTGCAAGTCCAATGGGCCTCTCTTTCCATTGATGGCCGACTAGGCCATCTTTCGATACATATGCAGCTAGAGACAAGAGCTCCAGGGCTCTGGCCAGTACATCATGTTGTTCCAACAATAGGGTTGCAGATCCCTTCAGCTCCCTGGGCACTTTCTCTAGCTTCCCCATTGGGAGCCCTGTGATGCATCCAATAGCTGACTGTGAACATCCACTCCTGTGTTTGCTAGGCCCCGGCATCGTCTCACAAGAGACAGCCATACCTGGGTCCTTTCAGCAAGATCTTACTAGTATATGCAATGGTGTCAGCGTTTAGAAGCTGATTATGGGACGGATCCCTGGATACAGCAGTCTCTAAATGGTCCATCCTTTCATCACAGCTACGAACTTTGTCTCTGTAACTCCTTCCCTGGGTGTTTTGTTCCCAATTCTAAGAAGGTGCACAATGTCCACACTTTGGTCTTCATTCTTCTTGAGTTTCATGCGTTTATCAAATTGTATCTTATATCTTGGGTATCCTAAGTTTTGGGCTAATATCCACTTATCAATGAATACATATTGTGTGAGATCTTTTGTGATTGTGTTACTTCACTCAAGATGATGCCCTCCAGGTCCATCCATTTGGCTAGGAATTTCATAAATTCATTCTTTTTAATAGCTGAGTAGTACTCCATTGTGTAAATGTACCATAATTTCTGTATCCATTCCTCTGTTGAGGGACATCTGGGTTCTTTCCAGCTTCTGGCTATTATAAATAGGGCTGCTATGAAGATAGTGGAGCATGTGTCCTTTTTACCGGTTGGGACATCTTCTGGATATATGCCCAGGAGAGGTATTGCTGGATCCTCCGGTAGTACTATGTCCAATTTTCTGAGGAACCACCAGACTGATTTCCAGAGTGGTTGTACTAGCTTGCAATCCCACCAACAATGGAGGAGTGTTCCACTTTCTCCACATCCTCGCCAGCATCTGCTGTCACCCGAATTTTTGATCTTAGCCATTCTGACTGGTGTGAGGTGGAATCTCAGGGTTGTTTTGATTTGCATTTCCCTGATGATTAAGGATGTTGAACATTTTTTCAGGTGCTTCTCTGCCATTCGGTATTCCTCAGGTGAGAATTCTTTGTTCAGTTCTGAGCCCCATTTTTTAATGGGGTTATTTGACTTTCTGGAGTCCACCTTCTTGAGTTCTTTATATATATTGGATATTAGTCCCTTATCTGATTTAGGATAGGTGAAGATCCTTTCCCAATCTGTTGGTGGTTTTTTTGTCTTATTGATGGTGTCTTTAGCCTTGCAGAAGCTTTGTAGTTTCATGAGGTCCCACTTGTCAATTCTCGATCTTACAGCACAAGCCATTACTGTTCGATTCAGGAATTTTTCCCCTGTGCCCATATCTTCAAGGCTTTTCCCCACTTTCTCCTCTATAAGTTTCAGTGTCTCTGGTTTTATGTGAAGTTCCTTGATCCACTTAGATTCTTTAGAACCTCCTATTTCAAAAAGCTAATGATACATTTACTATTTGATGATCTGAAAATCACTTCACATATAGATTAAGAAGATGCATAGCTTAAGAAATTTTCCCATCAAATTGCTCCCAACATAAAACAAATGCTGAGTAAAACCTTTTCCTTTGATGTTGTATAATATCACCCTCCCCAAATCAACAAAGTTTATATATTTAAACCAGATGGTCATTTTTCATTAAAATAATATGTTCGATCTATGGCATCATGAAGTAACTATAAAAAATTAAATTAATACATATTGGTTTTGTGTCTTATGGTTCTTTCTTCTAATTGCTGCATGCCAGGGATTTATCTAGAGATACTAAGGAAATGAGAAAATAAATCATTCTAAACAGGATCTTCAATAACCTCAGAGTTCTGTTCTCTGTACCTAGTAGAGAAATATATTATCTTTCTCATCATGTGAAGCAAAGGAGATTAGCAATTTCATTTGAAAACATTTCCTGTGCCTTTGTGATATTGCATATTGAAACAAGGAACACCCAAGTGCAATGCAACCCTCAAGTTCACACAATCAGTAGTTTTCTGATAAACACCCTTGATAGTCACATCTTCATCATTTTCTGATGATATAAAAGCATAAAATGAATATATTTTAACATTTATCCTATGAACTTGACTTTATATACACTACTTATATATCATATACTCTATGTGATATATATATGTATATGCAATTAGAAGTAAGAATAATGAGGCAAAAGATAAGGGAGATGCAAAAGAATATAATAGACTTTCTCCAGTAACGATTTTTTTGTAGTCCAATATAATTCTTTGTTTCCAGTAAATTCCTGGTAATCCATCTTTAATTGATGAGATCCTTTCATGAACGCTAGTAAGATATCAGAACTAATCTTTTTAAACTAAGTAAATGTTTCTGAGACCGTTTCACAATGTATAGAGTACATAATGACTGATTATTTTCTCTCTAACATTTAGCAGCTTCTCACTACCTATGTGAATCCCCTTAATATTAATCCCATGGTCATATGCATGCCTATTCACAGCTCTGCTTCCCATCAAAATCTGACTGTATCCCTCTGGCTTGCCCTCTTAAACTCACAGGTTCAGTTTCCACATTGTTTCCTTGGAGACAAATGTTACAAAACATGTACTCATAGTAGTCTATCTTCTTTTTTATTACAGTATGTGTGAGAGAGATAAGTGTGAGTATATAATGGAGAACTTGTCAAGTTCAGTTTCTCCTTTTACCATATCTTTCCTGGGGATGACATTCAGGTGCTTAGGCTTGGCTCAATCACTTTTATACATTGAGCCAACTTGAGAAATCTCAAGTAGTCAATTCTTAACACATCTTCAAGAGTAGTGTTTGCTGACAGGAGCCTGGTATAGCTGACTCCTGAGAGGCCCTGCCAGAGTTTGACAAATACAGGAGGAGATGTTCCCAGCCAACAACTGGACTGAGCACAGGGACCCCAGTGGAGGAGTTAGAGAAAGGACTGACAAGGTGAAGGGGTTTATAACCCCATAGAAAGAACAACAATGTCAAGCAACCAGATTCCCCCCGAGCTCGCAGGAGCTAAACCACTAACCAAAGAGTACACATGGAGGGACCCTTGGCTCCAGCTGCATATGCAGCAAAGGATGGCCTTGTGGGACATCAATGGGAGGAGAGGTTCTTGGTCCTGGAAAGGCTCGATGCCTCAGTGTAGGGCAATGCCAGGGTAGGGAGGTACAGATGGTTGTGTGGGTGGGAGAGCACACTCATAGAAGCAGGAGAAGGTAGGATGGGATAGGGGGTTTCTGGAGGGGAAACTGGGAAAGGGGATAACATTTGAAATGTAAATAAATAAAACATCCAATAAAAATATCCAATTTAAATACAATTGCTTTTTGTATAAATAACATGAAATCATAATAAACACCTTAGAACTGTAGTATCTGAACTGTCTATCCTCTCTGTTTCCTTGATTTTTTTTCAATATCATCACTAAGATAAAACATTAAATCTCAGTGGTCCCGTAGAATCCCCAAACATATCTTTACTCCAAGATCTTCTATTTGTACATTTGAACAAGCTTGTTCTTACTAGTTTTCAGTTATTAGCAACATTATTATTGCATTGGTATGTTCTGAAAACTCTATACTAGTTCATGTTTATCATAATTTGGCACCATTCAACATTTGCATCAGGTAAATTTTCATCTATTTCTTGCTAATGCATTGCTGTCTACATTTCAGTAAAAGGCTATTGTTTTGCTAGCCACTGATTCCACAATGTTTTAAATTGATGTGTGGATTTATTTTCTATTTGAAACTCAATACATGCTTGTTCACTAACCATTTTGGACTTTAGCTTTTACTACACTACAAACTGAATATAACTTTCAACATCGTGCTTTTCTGTGCTTAGTATTTTCTAACCCATAAACATCCTGATACAAATCAAACTTTCCTTCTTTTAGTACTGAAAGTTGCCTAAGGTGACATCTGCCCTGGGACTTTGTACTTTCACTACATTTGATGTTTTACAACATCATATTCACACATTTATCAATATTGACCAAGTATTGGTATGTGTATTTATTACTAATACTTATCCATCTATTTATGACTTCTACGTTTACATACATTTCCATATTCATTTGTCATTTATCCTCCTAAATTTAAATATTATACAACATGAATATCTAATGCTAGTGGTATATTTGCATGTCTAATTCCTGTAGCTAAATTATCTATTATTTTATTGCAAATGTTTAAAAAATGATGGTGTACTATATGAAATATACATGATACATCACTTTCAGTTTTTAATAGAGAAATCCATGTGTGATTAAAATCTTCAGCAATCTACTATTGAAATTTAGATGACATTAAAGAAAACTTAGTTAATATTCTCTTATCCCCTGAGTTCTCTTGCTTTAGTTTCTGAGCCCTGTCATTAGTTTGCTCTTGGGGAATATGAAGTCTGCAGGACAGAAAAGTTTCTGTTGTCTTCCTTGTGAGTATGTTCCAGGCACCGTGATTCATCACTATTTAATACATACTCACAATAACATGAAGTAAAGTTACAGTAACCCTGTGCACCCTTTCACTTTCTTTTTATTAGATATTTTCTTGTTTTCCCCTCAGAAAGGCTCCATCCCCTTCCCCTCCTCTTGTTCACCAATCCACACCATTTCACTTTTAATTAAAATACTGCTTTGTTTTCACTCCCCCCCCCATTGTCATAGTCCCTTTTCTTTAATATAGAGTTAATAATCTTTTCTGGATGATATACAGTATTTCATAAAACAAGCCAAGAGGTTTGAGTAATAAAAATTGTTGGGGATATGAACATAAATTACAGTGTAAGGTCATATATTTTCAGAAGAAAATAAAAGAGGTTATATTACTTTGTTATTGGATCTTAACTGACATCAGTAAGGATATGTTATTTGTCTCCTAAAAATGTGCTTCAGGAGTTCATATTTTCTCTTTGACAAGCTAAGGGATTATACATGGACCTAATGCTGTGAGAAATATGAACAAAAGTAAATTCTAATACACTAAACCATCATATGCAGCAATGATTATGAGAATCAAAGTCCAATGTCATATTTAGTGCACATAGATTCTTTAATAATCCACATTTTCCTCATGTCTTACCCATGGCATTCCCCACTGTTCTCTGTTCTATAACATGTCAATGAATAAGAATCTAATTTATGTGAGATAAATTATGCATACAAAAGCAAATTCAATGAGCATCGATTTATTCTTCACAATATTAAGCACACAAAAAATATAGATTTAAACTAATTTTTGTGAGAGAACAAAATACATTTTGTAATGCATTTACTCTTAATGGACATAATATATATTTTTTTGATGCTAACTTTTTTCTAAAATTGGCTTACATTTCTTCTTCAGTGAAGTAATTATATTATAAATATTTTTCATACAAATAGCACAAAAGTCTTATGAATAATAGCATTTGATGGTCAGTCAGAAGAACCTTGGCTTTCCACTGAAATGTAGGAATCCCTAGCACTTCTATATAAAGCACTGGAAAATACAAATCTTGCTACAATAAATGATAATACTTTGTGTAAGGCAGAATGAGACTGGCACAATGGCACAATGGCCTGTAAGATATATTAGTTATGATTAGAATTTATAGATGCCTAATGTAATCATAAATATTTAGGTGTGATAATTATAGCTCTATTACAAAAACCAATAATTTTACATTTAGTTTAAATAAGACAGAGTCAATGTATTATTTCCTTCTATAATTATAATGTCAGTAATAAGGCAGAAAATGACATGACAGTAAGACAGTAAACATAGATGTGTCAAACAGTGGAGACGATACTCATTGTGTGTGGGTTGTATTGTGATAGCTGCAGTAAATTTACAAAAACACAGCATAATAAGAAGACTGATTAATGAAATAAATGTAGTAAGAGATAATTACTCAAAACTCTTCATTCCAGGACCACGAGGAGCTCAGTATATCACACGTAGGCATGTTTTCTTTTTCATGTATAAACACTCGTACAAAAACAAAATATAACATAAAAATGCCTTAAAAAGCTATAGGAATTTCTCAGAATTCTAGGTGCTACTTTTTGTGTTAGAATCATGGCTCCTGTCCAGACAGACCACACTAGGCCCATACAGTTCCACATGGGGTTTATTGTGGGGGCAGGGGGTAAAGGTGGCATCAAAGACAAAGGGAAAAAGAGGGATCAGGGGAATCTGCCTTCTATTTGGATTGTAACATGGCTGCTTGCAGGTAAACGTGGGAGGTTGAGCCAAGTGGATTCTGGGAATGTATGAAGGTTGTCATGTGTGACATCACTAAGTTCAGAGCAAAACTGGCAGGCTGGGTCCTTATATCAACATCACTTATGAACACTAACTTATCATCTACAAACAGCTATATTTTGACTTCTTCCTAGTTTGTTACCCCTTGATCTCCATTAGTGGTCTTATTGTTCTAGCTAGAATATCAAGTACCATATTAAAGAGATAGGGAGAACAGTGGACAGCCTTGTCTTTTTTTTGTGATTTGAATTTATTTTCATTTAATTTGATGTTGGCTATAGGCTTGCTGTAAATTTCTTTGATTATGCTTCAGTATGCTCCTTATATCCTTTATCTAAGAACCCTAGTAATTTTGGACACTTAGTCTGAACCAGTCATCTTCTATAAGCAGTCCAGACCTTAAGTGGAGGGATTAGGATACCACCTCAGACACAAAACCCATCAATCTACAGTTTATTTGGCTAAAATGGTGTTATGGGACAAGAGTCTAGTATAATCTTCATCAGAGATACCAGAGAGACAAAATTCAGCAACTCATGGGAGCAGATGCAATACATTAGGCAGAGTTCTAGGTTTCCTATGGAGGAGAGGAAGTATTGGAGAAGCTAGAGGGATGAAGGAAACCACAAGCATAGGCCAGGGCCCACAGCATCAACTGACAGGGACCAATGGCAGTCCACAGTGATCAGAGAACCTGTAGGGATCTAACCTAGGTCCTCTGCACATATATTAATGGCTGAGTAGATTGTTTTTCTTGATAGATTCCTAACAGTGAGAACAGGGGCTTTCTATGGCTCTTTTGTGATCTGTGGAACACTTTTTCTCCCACTTTGTTGCTTTCTCCAGCCTTTATATGTGAATATATGCCTCAGATATTGTAGGATTTTTTTTTGTTTTGGTTTGGTTTGGTTTTTTTGTTTTAGTTTGGTTTGGATTTTTTCCCATGTTTGGTTGTTGTCTCTGAGAGGCCTGCTGTTTTCAGAGCAGAAACAGAAAATGGGATTGATTTCTGGGAAAGGAGATGTGGAGGGCAGAAACTGGAGAGGAAGAGGACCCTCATGAGAAAATTCGGGGAAGGATTAAAGGTACTGAAGGAGATAGGAACCCCACAGGAAGACCAACAGTTTCAATTAAGGAAGACCCCTGGGAGACTAAGCTACTAACCAGAGTAAACATTGCTGGACTAACACTCAGCTATGTTACTCAGCTAAGGCCTTGGACTGCTTATAAAATCACATTCTCAACAGAGAGCTGCCTAGTCCTGCTTCAGTAGGAAAGGATGAGCCTGCAGAGACTTGATGCACCATGCTGGGGGCTGCCCTGACAGGTCTGCACCCTCTTATAGGCCAAGAGAAGAGAGGAAGGGGGAGGGTCTCTGTAAGGGTGGGCAGGATGGGGGTAGTGTTTGGGACATAAATTAATTAGCTAATTTTAAAAAAGCAATGAAAAGGAAAGACAAGATCTGATAACAACAGGTGATTTTAAGTATAAGGAAGCTATATAAAGTGCAGTTGAATTTTTAAAAAAGTTTAAAATGTCAAGTGGAATTAGCATAAGAGGAAGTGTTTAGTGGCCTTTTTTTCCAGAAAAGCTTTATTATATATAAGAGTAAAAGAGTAAGCAAGCTTGAAGATAGAGTCGTAAAGCATAGACCATTTAATTATACTCTGAGACAAGAAATAAAGACTGAATTATCATAACATTAATTTCATAGAAATAAAGAACCCCTTTCTATGTCCAAACAGAATATAATATTTGTCATTAAGCTATAATTTTTGGAGAGATATATTTAACACTCACCTTTGCCTCTTGGTAGCTTAGAATACATCTGACAGTTTATTCTTTATGGTGTTACATGCCGAGGTACTATCACGATGTCATGCAAAAAGGAGAGGAAATTGAGAAAGGAAAATCAAATAGGTTATATAAATCCCAGTCCACATATTAACAATCTGAGAGGACACTGAGTTTGAAATCTGGATTTCTAGGTTTGGAATGTATTTTCCAACACTACACTTTATCTTTGATACATGTTTGGTGAAACTATTGCCACTCAACATTATAATTAATGGTTGTCTTGGAAGATATGTCAGTGGCTTACTTTGTAAACATGAGGATATGAGTTTTAATCTTTAGAAGCAACATAAGATTGACTGGGTATAGAAGGGGAACCCCCATAATCATTGTATTAAGGAGCTAAATCTATGCACGTTTCTTTGGCTTACTAGTCTGATTGTCTATTATAATTGAACAATTTCAAGCCAAGGAGAGCTGCTCTCTCAAAGCAAGGTAGATAGTATTTTACTAGCCTCTACACAGATTCACACACACAGGTGTAAGTGTACTTAAAACTTACAATATACACATAAGCCATTTTAAATTAGTGTTGGGGTAAATTGTCAATCCACTCTAAATTCCTCAATTTATGTGCATGTCTTTACTCCTGCCCATTTGTTTTGGATTCCCAAAAGGAAGCCATTCATAAACAGCCTTATTTTTAATCTGCCTTAAACAGTGCAATGGCTGGGCATTTGCAAACCTCCCATCTGTTAGCACACTCTCACTTCTGATGTTTCTGAATTATTACTTTGTAAAATATACATGTCCTCTCTCCTATTTCAGACCTAATAGGGGGAGTGGCCCCTGGAGTTAGCCTACCCAAATTCTTACATACTGTATGGTTTCTCTCCTGGAGCTGTAAGACTAGATCTTTCTGATTAACCATCCTGGTGCTACTTCCTTTCTTTGTGTGTCCTGAGTTTCTTGCCAAGGAATCCTAAAAGTCCTGCCTCTGTCTTCCTGCCTAGCATTGGCCTCTGACAGCTTTATTGATCAATCAGAGCCAAATGGGGACAGGGATATTCAGTGCAGATTTGCAGGTTCCCCTGTGTTATTTCTGGAGCTGAAATAACACATATAGCATTAGGACCAATAAACAACATCCAAGTGTAAGTGTGTTTGTACAGCCACATATGTGGCACTGCTTCTGTAAACAACCACGTGAGGCTAATATAAAATCAATTTTTGGATACATACAGAATTGAAATACAGCAAAGAGAATGAGCAGTAATAAAGTTAGGCCCTTCAACACAATACTATGCACTCAGATAAAGTACTTCTGAGAAACATAAAATAATGAACAATATTAAAACTGAACTGTATGAAAAATTATTTTTTCCTTTTTCTTCTACTGGATATTTTATGTATTTACATTTCAAATGTTATTCACCTTTCCTGGTTTCCCCTCTGCAACCTATCCCATCCCCCATGCTTCTGCTTCTATGAGGGTGCTCCCCCACCCATTCCTGACTTCCCGCCCTGGCTTTCCCCTACACTGGGGCATCAAGTCTTTACAGGACCAAGAGCCTCTCCTCCCACTGATGCCAGATAAGGCCATCATCAGCTACATGCACAGCTGGAGTTCTTTGTGTTCTCTTTGGTTGGTGGTTTAGTCCCTGGTAGCTCTGGGGGTCTTGTTTGACATTGTTGTTCTTCCTGTGAGGTTGTAAACCCCTTCAGATCCTTCAGTCATTTCTCTAACTCCTCCATTGTGTTCCCTGTGCTCAATTCCGTGGTTGGCTGCGAGCATCCTGAGCATAAGCCTCTGTATTTGTCAGGCTCTAGCAGAGCCTCTTAGGAGACAGTTATATCAGGCTCCTGCCAGCAAGCACTTCTTGGCATCAGCAATAGTGTCTGGATTTGGTGTCTGTATATGGAATGGATCCCCAGGTGTGGCAGTCTCTAGGTCTTTCCTTCAGTCTCTGTTCCAAACTTTGTCCCCCTATTTCCTTTAGACAGGAGCAATTCTGGGTTAAAATTTTGGAAATAAGTGGGTGGTCCCATCCTGCAACGGGGGGGCCTTGCTTAACCTCTGTCTATGGTCTCAACAGGTTCTCCTTCTCCTTTCTTGGGCATTTAAACTAATCTCATCCTTATTGGGTCCTGTTTTCCTGGCATCTGGGACTTTCTGGTGGCTATTTTCAGTTTCTCATCCCCCATGGCTACAGACCTCTGTTCAATTTCCTGACCCTCTGTATATCATCCCTGTCTACTCTCATACCTGATCCTGCTCCCCTTTTTACCCTCCCTTCCTCCCATGTCACTCCTACACTCTACCTCCTGTGAGTGTTTTTCACCCTTCTAAGAAGGACTTAAGCATCCACACTTTGGTCTTCCTTCTACTTGAGCTTCATGTGGTCTGTGAATTGTATCATGGGTATTCTGAGCTTTTGGGTTAATATTCACTTATCAGTAAGTGCATATCATGTGTGTTCTTTTGTGAAAACAATGCATACATAACCTCGTGGTAATTTTACTGAATTATAGGGTTGAAATTTAAGGCTTTGATTCTAACAGTTGACATCTGTTATTGATTCCTTGTTCACTATGTTGAATTTCCCTAAGGTTATAAGAAGTAATGCAGAAGCATACCAGAAATCAGGTCTCTAAGTTCATGGCACAGCCTTTTAGATGTATCTAATTCTGGTAAAAAGAAAAACAATATATAACCTAGTTAAGCATTTAATTTAATCTGAGATAGATACTTTAAAAAAATGAACAAAAACATGCCATAAATGTCCATTGCATAAAGCATAACTCTTCTTGAAAGAGTGTCTTCTCCAAAGATAAGGACAAATACCATAAACTGCAAAAGAATAAAAAAAAACCTATACAGCTTATGCTAATTTAATATCAATATACTTTAACAATATTCATTAAAATAAGCAGGAATGTAATTGGGAAAGTAAAAACCCAATTAACCTGCTTAACCTGCCTATTTAGATTGCAAGTTGCTAACACACCTTGCATATAATTCTAGTATCATGGGGATATTTGGTGAATTCACATGGACGAAGGACAAATTTAAAAGTAAAATAAGTTAGCTTACAAAAGACAATGAAGCAATATTACATTAAATTAAACTGCAAGATTAACCAACTAATGCTAAAACATATTTATCACATTTCATCATGATATTGTAGCACACATTTTAAAAATAGTTTAATTATATTTGGAAAAAGAAAATATCTATATCTTATGCATATGTAAGAATGTATCTGTACATATGCAGCACACTCTCTAAGATTTTGCTGTACAAATGAAAACAACACTGTATTACATTGAAAATCATCTCTAGACTCATTGGAAGTACTATTATAGAAAAGCAGAAATGAAACACAGAGATTTGGACACATTTTCCATCACAAGACAAGTGTGTGTATTGTGTGTTTTCTCAGAATTGAGATTCAAATTCAGAAGAAATTGAACACATTCACCTGAGTATGGAGTAAGGGGATAGTTATATTTGCCAAATATATTAACAGGGATGTAATTTCTATTGAAATTCAGTGTTCAGTTCATTCAAATTCTCTGTATTATTTCAAATGTGCTTCAAGGCATCAATGACTCCTTACGATGGTCAAGGGCATTATGGAAATTGATTGAAAGTTGGCAATTTATTTTCCTGCAAAACCCTTATTATTCAAAAGAGAAATGAACTATACTTATTTTCATATAAAATGCTGAGCACCACAAATAGAAAAAAATGTGGCTTAAGAGAGTCCAGGAAATTGATATACCAGATTACCTTCAACTTTTATTTTGAGGCACACTGAAGTTACTATTATGTCCATATCTTATGGGTATTACTTTAATCTTTTCATTAATCATTTTATTCATTTACATTTCAAATGATATTACCCTTTCCCATTTAACCCTCCACAGCGCTTCATCCCATCCCTCCTCTCCTCTGTCCCCTTTGCCTGTGTAAGTATTTTTTTATTTCAAATTGAAACTGAATTTTTAACAGGAATTATATGCTTCTATAGCATGGTATTTTTATAGAAACGTTATTAATACTTTTTTCTATTAAAATTTTATCAGCACCTTGCAAACAGGATATCACTGAAGATTTGTAAAAGAATATTTAGAAAAAATATAAAAATGTATGTTACTTTTCAACAATATCATGAATTTTTTCTTTTATCAGATTTTATTTATTTATTTATTAACATTTCAAATCTTATACCCTTTCCTGACTTCCTCTCCAGAAACCCTCTCTTTCATCACCCCTCCCCTACTTCTAAGAGTGTTCTCCCCACCACACATACCCACTCCCACCTCCCCACACTGGCATTCTACTACTTTGGGGCATAAAGCCTTCAAAAGTCGAAGAGCCCCCCCCCCCCACATTGACGCTAGACAAAGCCTTACTTCATATGCTGCTGGGGTCATGGATTGTGCCTTGTGTACCCTTTGGTTAGTGGTCTAGTCCCTGGGAGTTCAGGGGAGGGGGGGTCGATATTGTATTTCTTCTTCTGCAGTTGCAAACCCCTTCAGCTACTTCAGTCCTTTTTCTAACTCCTTCACTGGGGTCCCCGTGCCAAGTCCAATAGTTGACTGCGAGCACCTGACTCTATTTGTTAGGCTCTGACAGAGCCTCTCAGGAGACATATATCAGGCAATATCAGCATGCACTTCTTGGCAACTGCAAGAGTCTCTGGGTTTTTTGTCTGTATAGTGTATGGATCCCCAGGTGGGGCAGTCTCTAAACAACCTTTCCTTCAGTCTCTGCTCCCCACTTTGTCTCCATATTTCCTCCTATGAATATTTGGTTCCCCCTTCTAAGAGGGACTGAAGCAGCCACACTTTGCTCATCCTTCTTCTTGAGCTTCATGTGGTCTCTGAATTTTATCATGGGTATTCTGAACTTACAGGTTAATATCCACTTATCAGAGAGTGCATGCCATGTGTGTTCTTTTGTGACTGGGTTACCTCACTCAGAATGATATTTTCATGTTCCATCCATTTGCCTGAAGTAATTCTTTTTGGTAGCTGAGTAGTATTCCATGAGATCTTTATTACACGTTGGAGCATCTTTTGAGTATATGGGCAGGAGTGGTATAGTTGAGTCCTCAGATAGTACTATATCCACTTTTCTGAGGAACCTTTGACTGATTTCCAAAGCTATTGTACCAGCTTGCAATCCCACCAACAATAGAGAAGTTTTCCTGTTTTTCTCCACGTTCTTACCAGCATGTGCTGTCACCTGAGTTTTTGATCTTAGTCATTCTGACTGGTGTGAGGTGGAAACTCTGGGTCATTTTGATTTGCATTTCCCTGATGACTAAGAATGTTGACCATTTCTTTAGTGGCTTCTCAGCCGCATAATATTATTAACAATCAATTTTGTTCAACTGAAAATTAACGTAACTTCTGATACATTGTTTAATTTTTGACATTTTAATTAACTTTAATTTTAATATCCACATAATATTATAATATAAGCAAGAACAAGAGAGAGCATTATTATACAGTATTTTTTGCCTTAGTCTCTTGATTTCTTTTTTTTAAATTGGGTATTTATTTCATTTACATTTCCAATGCTATCCCAAATGTCCCACACACACTCCCCCACACACTACCCTACCGACCAACTTCCACTTCTTGGCCCTGGCGTTCCCCTGTACTGAGGCATATAAAGTTTGCACAACCAATGAAACTCTCTTTCCAATGATGGCCAACTAGGTATGCAGCTAGAGACAAGAGCTCCAGGAGGGTATTGGTTAGTTTATATTGTTGTTCCACCTATAGGATTGCAGATCCCTTCAGCTCCTTGGGTAATTCCCCTAGCTCCTCCATTGCGGGCCCTGTGATACATCCAATAGCTGTCTGTGAGCATCCACTTCTGTGTTTGCCAGGCCCCAGCATAGTCTCACAAGAGACAGCTATATCTGGGTCCTTTCAGCAAAATCTTGCTAGTGAATGCAATGGTGTCAGCGTTTGGATGCTGATCATGGGATGGATCTCTGAATATGGCAGTCTCTAGATGGTCCATCCTTTCATCTCAGCTCCAAACTTTGTATCTGTAACTCCTTCCATGGTTGTTTTGTTCCCAATTCTAAGAAGGGGCAAAGTGTCCACACTTTGGTATTCGTTCTTGAATTTCATGCATTTAGCAAATTGTAACTTATATCTTGGGTATTCTAAATTTCTGGGCTAATATTCACTTATCAGTGAGTATATATTGTGTGAGTTCCTTTGTGATTGTGTTACCTCACTCAGAATGATGCCCTCCAGGTCCATCAATTTGGCTAGGAATTTCATAAATTCATTCTTTTTAATAGCTGAGTAGTACTCCATTGTGTAAATGTACCACATTTTCTGTATCCATTTTTCTGTTGAGGGTCATCTGGGTTTTTTCCAGCTTCTGGCTATTATAAATAAGGCTGCTATGAACATAGTGAAGCATGTGTACTTATTACCGGTTAGAACATCTTCTAGATATATGCCCAGGAGAGGTATTGTGGGATTCTCCTGTAGTACTATGTCCAATATTTTAGGGAACTGCCAGACTGATTTCCAGAGTGGTGGTACAAGCTTGCAATCCCACCAACAGTGGAAGAGTGTTCCTCTTTCTCCACATCCTTGCCAGCATCTGAAGTCACCTGAATTGTTGACCTTAGCCATTCTGACTGGTGTGAGGTGGAATCTCAGGGTTGTTTTGATTTGCATTTCCCTGATGATTAAGGATGTTGAACATTTTTTCAGGTGCTTCTCTGCCATTTGGTATTCCTCAGGTGAGAATTCTTTGTTCAGCTCTGAGCCACATTTTTAATGGGGTTATTTAATTTTCTTGAGTCCACCTTCTTGAGTTCTTTATATATATTGGATATTAGTCCCCTATCTGATTTAGGATGGGTAAAGATCCTTTCCCAATCAGTTGGTGGCCTTTTTGTCTTATTGAAGGTGTCTTTTGCCTTGCAGAAGCTTTGCAATTTTATGAGATCCCATTTGTCGATTCTCGAACTTACAGCACAAGCCATTGCTGTTCTATTCAGGAATTTTTCCCCTGTACCCATATTTTTGAGGGTTTGCCCTACTTTCTCCTCAATAAGTTTCAGTGTCTCTGGTTTTATGTGGAGTTCCTTAATCCACTTAGATTTGACCTTAATACAGGAAGATAAGAATGGATCAATTCGCAATCTTCTACATGATAACAACCAGTTGTGCCAGAACCATTTTTCCACTGGAAGGTTTTTGCTCCCTTGTCAAAGATCAAGTGACCATAGGTGTGTGGGTTCATTTCTGGGTCTTCAATTCTATTCCATTGGTCTACTTGTCTGTAACTATACCAGTACCATGCGGTTTTTATCACAATTGCTCTGTAGTACAGCTTTAGGTCAGGCATGGTGATTCCACCAGAGGTTCTTTTATCCTTGAGAAGAGTTTTTGCTATCCTAGGTTTTTTGTTATTCCAGATGAATTTGCAAATTGTCCTTTCTAATTCTTTGAAGAATTGCATTGGAATTTTGATGGGGATTGCATTGAATCTCTAGATTGCTTTTGGCAAGATAGCCATTTTTACTATATTGATCCTGCCAATCTATGAGCATGGCAGATCTTTTAAACTTCTGAGATCTTCTTTAATATCTGTCTTCAGAAACTTGACGTTCTTATCATACAGATCTTTCACTTCCTTAGTTAGAGTCATGCCAAGATATTTTATATTATTTGTAACTATTGAGAAGGGTGTTGTTTCCCTAATTTCTTTGTCAGCCTGTTTATTCTTTGTGTAGAGAAAGGCCATTGACTTGTTTGAGTTAATTTTATATCCAGCTACTTCATTGAAGCTGTTTATCAGGCTTATGAGTTCTCTGGTTGAATTTTTAGGGTCACTTATGTATACTATCATATCATCTGCAAAAAGTGATATTTTGACTTCTTTCTTTCCAATTTAAATCCCCTTGATCTCCTTTTGTTGTGGAATTGCTCTGGCTAGGACTTCAAGTACAATGTTGAATAGGTAGGGAGAAAGTGGACAGCCTTGTCTAGTCCCTGATTTTAGTGGGATTGCTTCCAGCTTCTCACCATGTACTTTGATGTTGGCTTCTGTTTTGCTGTAGATTGCTTTTATCACGGTTAGGTATGGGCCTTGAATTCCTGATCTTTCCAAGACTTTTATCATGAATGCGTGTTGGATTTTGTCAAATGCTTTCTCAGCATCTAAGGAGATGATCATATGGTTTTTGTCTTTGAGTTTGTTTATATAATGGATTAAGTTGATGGATTTCTGTATATTGAAGCATCCCTGCATCTAGCTTTTCGGTTGTTTTGGTGTGCCCAGGACTAGGTGGGGTGGGAGTGCTGCGTTCTGATGATGGTGAGTGGTCTTGATTTCTGTTAGTAGTATTCTTAAGCTTGCTTTTCGCCATCTGGTATTCTCTGGAGCTAGTTGTTATAATTGTCTCTGGTTAGAGCTTGTTCCTCAGGTGATTACGTTAGCCTCTATCAGCAGACCTGGGAGACTAGCTCTATCCTTAGTTTCAGTGGTCAGAGTACTCTCTGCAGGCAAGCTCTCCTCTTGCAGGGAAGGTGCCCAGATATCTGGTGTTCGAACCTGCCTTCTGGCAGAAGTTGTGTTCCACTCACCAGAGGTCTTAAGATCCCGTGGAGGGTCCTGTGAGGACCTTGGGGGTGTCCAGAAACTCAGCGTACAAGGAACCCCGGTGCTGGAGTGAACTGGAAGGGACTTGTGCTCCTGATCAGGCCAGGTTATCTGCTTCCCTAGTTAATGCTGTCTCAGGTCCCGAGCGATTGGCTTGGAGCAGATGCTGTGTTCCACTCACCAGAGGTCTTAGGATCCCATGGGGGAACCTGTGTGGGTCCTTGCAGGTGTCCAGAGACTCAGCGGGCAAGGAACCCCTGTGCTGCAGTGGACCGGAAGGGACTTGTCTCTGTTTTTCTTGAACTCGTACACTCATGCACACCTATGTGTGCTCCCCTTTCACTCTCACACACATTCTTCACACACATGTCTCACACATACATGTACTCTCCTGTCTCTATACACACTTCATATTCTCTCTTCACTCACTCTTCACATGCTCTTCTTATACTCCCTCTCTCTTTCTCTTTCTCTCTCTCTCCTCATTTGCTCTTCAAGTCTCTTTATTCAGAGACTTGAAGTTACTGTCATAGTTTCACTTGTTTGGTTAGAGTTACACAAAGGTATTTTATAATATTTATGGCTATTGTGTAGGGAATTCTTTCCCTAATTTCTTTCTCTGCCTGTTTATCCTTTGTATAAAGGAAGGCTACTGATGTATTTGAGTTAATTTTATATCGAGCCAATTTACTGAAGTTGTTTGTCAGCTGGAGAAGTTCTCTGGTAGAATTTTTGGGGTCACTTATGTATACTATCATACCATCTGCAAATAGTGATACCTTTATTTCTTCTTTACCAATATGTATCCCCTTGATCTATTTTTGTGGTCTTAATTCTAGCTAACACTTCAAGTACTATATTGAATAGATATGGGGAGAGTAGGTATCCTTGTTTTTTCCCTGATTTCAGTGGGATTGTTTCTAGTATGTCTCCACTTAATTTGATATTGGCTGTTGGTTAGCAGTAAATTGCTTTTACTATGTTTAGGCATGGGCCTTGAATTCCTAATCTCTCTAATACTTTTAACATGAAAGGGTGTTGTATTTTGTAAAATGCCTTTTCTGCATCTAAGGATATGATCATGTGATATTTTTCCTTTGAGTTTGTTTATATAGTGTATTACATTAATGGATTTTCATATATTAAAACAACCTTTCATCTCTGGGATGAAGCCTACGTGATCATGGTGAATGATGATTTTGATGTGTTCTTGGATTCAGTTTGCTAGGATTTTATTGAGTATTTTTGCATTGATATTCATAAGCAAGATTGGTTTGAAGTTCTCTTTTTTAGTTGGGGTCTTGTGTGGTTTAGGTATCAGAGTAACTGTGGCTTCATAGAGTGAGTTAGGTAGTGTTCCTGCTGTTTCTATTTTATGGAATAGTTGGAGGATAAGTGGTACCAGGTCTTCTTTGAAGGTCTGGTAGAGTTCTGCACTAAATCCATCTGGCCCTGGGGTTTTTTTTTGTTGGGAGTTTTTTGTTTGTTTTTTTGTTTTTTTGTTTTTTGTTTTTTGTTTTTTGTTTTTTGTTTTTTGTTTTTTGTTTTTGGTTTTGGTTTTGGTTTTTGGTTTTTGGTTTTTGGTTTTTGGTTTTTGGTTTTTGGGTTTTAGTTTTTGGTTTTTGGTTTTTGGTTTTTCGAGACAGGGTTTCTCTGTAGCCCTGGCTTTCCTTTCACTTTGTAGACCAGGCTGGCCTCAAACTGAGAAATCTGCCTGCCTCTGCCTCCCAAGTGCTGGGATTAAAGGCATGCACAACCAAACCTCTCTTAGGAGGTTTTTAATGACTTCTTGTGTGATATGGGCCTCTTTATATAGTTTACCTGCTCTTGATTTAATTTTGGTATGTGGTGCCTGTCTAGAAAACCATCCATTTAATCTACATTTTCCAGTTTTATTGAATATAAGCTTTTATAGTAGGATATGATGATTTTTTGAATTTCCCCTGTTTCTGTTGCTATGTCTCCCTTTTCATTTCTGATTTTATTAATTTGGATACTACCTCTTGGCCATTATTTTGGTTAGGGGTTTATCTATCTTGTTGATTCTTTCAAAGAACCAGCTTTTGGTTTTGCTGATTCTTTGTATTGTTTTCTTTGTTTCTGTTTGGTTGATTTTGGCTCTGAGTTTGACTATTTCCTACCTTCTATTCCTCTTTGGTGAGTTTGCTTCTTTTTGTTCTAAAGATGTGTTGTTAAGTTGTTAGTGTAAGATCACTTCAGTTTCTAAAAATTTCTTCAAATTTTCTTTGCAAATCAAGCATTAATCTGGAACAACCATTGTGCAGTTATTATATTTTTTCCCAGATGAGAACACACAGCATGTACCTGGACCATTAGGACTGTGCTGTGTTGTGCATCTGTGCCTCAATTTTTAATTGTTTAAGAGTCATTATTGTGAGCATTTATGAACATTTTAGTTAGGAAGACTTGAAAATTTAACTGAAATCCTTTTGGAGATTTTTTTCTATTACCAGATATAAAAAGAAAATTGTTATATATTGTCTATTAAGCAAGCAACAGAGATTAAACACAATCTGATGGATCTAATATTTTGGTAACATGGTTAGATGTATTTTAAAATATTTATGATATCTCAACTATTTTTTGGATTTCTCACTTTAGTTTATCTGACAGTGATGTTTTTGCTTTTGCCTGAATTTCCTAAACATCCTTATAGTAGTACATTCACTGAAATACTGCGTGTCAGCTCTGGCTTACATTTCTGTACTTTAGATAACTCTCTGGATATTTCACTTGGATTTGACCATGTTTTGTGCTCCAATGGTGTCCCACATGTATAATTGTGTGCAAGCACAAAAGCTTAAGGCAGAGATCCCACAGCTGAACACAATTGTTTAGACATTCAGCACTATAGACCAACTACTCTCCATGTAAGCATAACACACAAAAAAAGGATTGCAGAGTAAAGGAGCACAATGGGAAAATAAAAGAGGGATATAAACATGTACACATACAACTCTCATCAAGATCAATGTAGTTTGGCTCAAGAAAATAATACATAATTTGAAACAAATACTGATAGAAAAAAATTCTATATGAGATGGAGATAAATTTAGAATAAGTACTAATTATTTCTGAAACCACAACTTAATTTCTTATAAAAATTATTTAATGCCTGCTATGTCTCCAGAATAATGGTAAACAAGACAACTGAACCTAAAGAAAAGATGTTGCCTTCTCTTAGCCCATGAGTCTAAGATGTAAGAAAATGATTTCACCAAAGAAATTAACTCATGAATAATCAAGACTAGTCACACAATATCACATTTAAATGTATGGAATTGTATCATCTACTCAAAGAGAAAATCACAGCCAAACTGAAACAAGAGGTAACATTTACTTTGATTAAATGCTTCCACTTTAAAGATAAGCTTTGATTTCTTAAAAACAACAACAACAACAACACACACACACATTTAAAGAGAACACAAACTAGAGAATGGTTAAATAGAGACAATGCTATTCAGTGTGAGATTTAGGGACATTATCCATAAATTTATGAGCAATTATTTTGTTCTTATAAAAAAAAACTCCCAAAAGTTACTTTTCAAAAAAATTATTCACAGGGAGGGTAGTGTATAAATCACTAACAGGGAAACAAAAGAAGGGACAATGGACTAAAGGAAATCAGCATCTAAACTAAATAATTAATTTTGTAAATGCAAGTGTGCTTGTGTAAATATTTTTTTGCATGTCACCTGTGCATACAAATATATTGCAACTTTTTCTTTAAAATTATTTGGTACTTTTTTGTATATCACTGGTGTAAAACTTCTCCTCTTATAAAAGTAGACATTTATTTGTGAGAAAATAAAATTCCCAAGTGTATTAGTGAATGTAACCATGAAGATTTTCTCATTTAATTGATGTAATCTGACCTTGCCATCAGTATAGCTAGAGGCAAGCTATTTCTGTAGGCATTACTTTTCATTATTAGTTCCTTGTAGGAATCCATTACCTGCTGCTCTTTACAAATATGTGAGAAAACAGAAAAGAGTCCAGAAAGACACTCTGTCTTCATCTGATATTCCCCAGCGTTCACACCCAATTGTGTTATTGCTAAACTCTGTTCAAAGACCATTGTTTTAGCTGAAGATTGCACTGATTTGAGATATAAAAAATAATTTAGATCCCTTATTTATTCATTTAATGTCCAAGCATTTTTCACAATGATATAAATCACTTCAATTCTCTAGCAACATCTTCAGTGTTGCCTAAGCTTATTATTAATCCACTCTTTTTTGGTACAAAGCGAGGAGAAAATGAAGTCGTATAACACAAACAGTTAAAAAACATCCGTTGGTTGCAAGCATTGTGAAATGATTAAATGCTGGTCCAAAGCTGTTCTTATTTTATTGGTTATTTTATTTATTTACATTTCAAGGGTTATCCCTTTCCCAATTTCCCCTCCACAGGCCCTGTATTTCCTCCTTCCTCCCCCTGCCTCTATGAGCATGCTCCCCTACCTGCTCACCCACTCCTGCCTCAGCAGCCTAGCATTCCTCTATCCTCATTCATCAAGCCTTCAGAAGATCAAGGGGCTCCCCTCTCATTGATGCCAGACAAGGCAATCCTCCATTACATATCCAGCTGGAGCCTTGGATTTCCCCTATTCACTACCCTGTTTGGCTGGTAGTTTGGTCCCTGGGAGTTTTGTGGGGTCTGGTTGCTTGATATTGTTGTTCTTCCTATGAGGTTGCAAACCCCTTCTGCTCCTACACTGCTTGCCCTAACTTCCTCATTGGGACTCCCACGCTCACTAACTTTGGTACTCATTACATGGAATGATTAATTTTTCAAAAGCACGACATTTGGAATAGGATCTTCATACCCAATGCCTATTTATCTTCCTTAAGGTTTAGAAAAAGGATATAGTGAGTACACATACAGGATTCACGGGACACTCAAAACAATTTTAGCTTTTTATTTTTATTTCTTATGGAATGAAATTAAACCTTTTTATAGGAAGTATGCTGTTACATTTTTTCTTTTCAAACTAAAGTAATTTTAATGTACATATTGAAGTGTACATAAGTTAAACAAATATGTATTAAAAATAAAACATATTTTAGTTCAAAGGTGACGCCTTAATGGACTAAATACATTCGTTCATTACATTTTATATGAATTGCTTTGTATTTTGAAACACAGATATTTTTACTATTTTATATAGAATGATATACTGATATTTCTTCATCTTAAAATATTTATTTGTATAATAACAAAGTGTATTAGTTTATTTTACCTATGTAATAAAAGAGCCTTATTAAAAATTAGTTGGATCTGGTCATAAAAATATAATTCATGTCAACTTTATTTCCATTTGAGGAGTTCTTAGTTTAAACAAAACCATTAAATAATTACTGGACAACCTTCACTGTGTGCAAAGAAGACTCATTAAAAAAACATCCAGACATGAAATAAATCACGGACCATGAAAAGTCACCATATATCTTTAAAAACCATACTAATTGAAATATTATAACACACATAGAACCTAAAATAATAAGTCCTGAAAATTTCTTCAGTGGTGTTGTTTCTATTCAAGGTTAGAATCATAGAAAGAAAGTGAATCTGCAGTTGTTCCTTGTGCCATACTTGTAAATCAGTGTGGAAATGCTTGCTGTTTACTTTTATGTTTACTTGACATACACTAGAGTCATTTGTGAAGAATTCTCAATTGAGAAAATGCCTCCAGAAAAATTTTTTATAGAGAATTCAGTAGTGCATTTTGAGGAATACTAATTAATGTGGGTGGGCCCAGATCAATGGGACAGAGTTCTGATCTGACTTGAGTTCTGGTCCTAATTTCCTTCAATAATAAACTATGATGTGGTAAGTTGAAATAAGCCCTATCGCCCATAAATAGCTCCTGATTATGAGGTTTAAACAAAGCAATAGAAACCCTCAAAAACAACCCTATGCCATTATTCCCTATGTCAAAACTGCATACAAATAAACGTTGAAGATATTTCAACTCTTGTATACCTGATCATAGCCTTAAACTATCAAGATACTTTTACCATGAGCTAAGTTCTGTATACATAATAGTAATATTGTAATCACTTGCCTATACATACATAACACATACATATATCCTTAAATTTCTTTTGTAAATAACTCAGTATAGAGATGATTTGCTATTTTCAGAAAGCTATTTCCACATAAAAATTATATAGAGGCAGTCAAGCAAATTCCTTGCCATCTGTGTTATTGTGTACAGAATGAAATTGAAAATTTGGACAGTGAATAAAGTCAACAAAAAGGCATGTATTTTCATATATGAGTCTGCAAAAGTAGAAAAGCTTATGTTTAAGAGAGACTAAAGGTTATATGCTTATAATGCAAGTCAGATCATTTATATTTGCACTTGGTAAAATTAAAGTATCTTAATTCGTTTATTTTTCTTATTTAAAGTTTTCTTACATAATTAAACTCAAATACAAATACTTCAAAAGGGGGCTAGTTTTGTTTCAACATGAGTGTTTTAAAACAATGTCATTCTAATTTACAATATTCAAATATACAGCATCGTGGACTCATTTGACTCAAGTTTTCTTAGCTCATTGACCTTTGTCTCTCTATTTGAAGCACACTATACTTTGTTTGAGGTCCCTAATTTTTTTTTCTAGCTATCTTTACCATTAAGAAGCTGAATGATTTCAAATTACCAGTTCCATTATTTGATATAGAAAATATTTCAAATTAAGATTGTTAGAATTTAATGCATTTAATAAAAATTCCTAAAAATAAACTCTACATGCGAAGTATTTAATAAGACATTAATAAATATAGAAATTAATGAGATATATTTTTGTCCTTAGTCATTTTTCATTCTCTCCTTAATTTAAAACATTTGGCTTACAGAACTTTATATGATACAAGGTAGTAAAAAAGGATTGTTGTATTGAAAATGAAAATATTGTGATATTGTTGATGAATTGATTTCTATTTTCACAAAGTGAATTAAAATTACAAGACCAATCGAAGACAAACAGAATGTCTTAATGCTTGCTAAGACAAGGCTATTAGAAAGCACAGTAAAATTTACCAATGAAAGATTGTCTGTTAATTTTGAATGAGTTTAAAATACTCTTTAAAAATTTATACAAAATATTATGATTTTCATAAGCCACCAATGTTAATCAAATGTTAGACTGTTCTATTTTTTAATGTATCCCTGTACATTAATCTAAAAATGGTAACACCCTTTTTAAACTAAAACTTTGTCTACTGTTTCCAAATTATAAGTGTAAGTAATCATCACTAAAATTTATGAAAAAAAATGTGTCAACTGTTACAGACAGATATATCAGACCATCTTCCTTTTACTATATGATTGCTCATTGTATTCCATGAAGTGAGAAGACAAAAATGGCTATTTTATCATTTCAGTGGGTGTTATTTTTATCAACATAATTAGTTGATAATTCTATTTTGAATGTAAGACCAGTTGTTTCCAATATTGATATCAGTCACACTCCACCACGACATTTTAAAATGTTTTTCTTCTTTTGAATATCATTAAAAAATATCACATATTGATACAAGCAGCAAAGTGAATCTGTGGCAGCTATGTTGCTCTTTTTCAATTTTTTTATTACAAATTTTCTTCATTTACATTTCAAATGCTATTCTGAATGTCCCCTATACCCTCCCCTGCCCTGCTCCCCAACACACCCACTCCTGCTTCCTGGCCTTGGCATTCTTCTATACTGGGACATATGATCTTCCCAAGACCAAGGGCCTCTCCTCCCATTGATGGCTGACTAGGCCATCCTCTGCATGTTGCTCTTGATGTTTATGCAAGGTGTATATTGCAAAAAGCAAGTGGTCAGTTGAGAGAGAGAAAAGAGAATGAGGAAGTTTAATATCACAGACAAAGCATAGACTAGAAAATAGGTTAATTATTAAGGAGATTATTACAATTAATCATAGTGCTTATCTGGAATGAAACAGTGGAAGTGGTTACCTCAAACAAAGTCTCCATACAGCTAAGGTTCCAATTTGTGCCTATTGAGTTTTCATCTACAAAAGAGCAACAACAGCAACAACAACAACAAAAATTAACAATAACAACAAGGTTCTACACAATTGATTCAATTATGATAAAACTCTGAACGAACGCAGGAGGAGGAAAGACATGTTTTCTTGGTGTACAAATTGTTGTCTGCTACTGAAGGAAACAAACTATTGCAGACCCTTGTACTTTTTGCTTGTTCTGGCTTGCTATCTATTTTCTAATATAGCCCAATTCCAAGATGTTACAACACACACTGATATGAGTTAGACTGCAACCTTCAGTAGTCAAGAAAATTTTGCAGTCTAACTCAAGGTCAGTCTGGTAGAGGCAGTCTCTCCACTGAATACAACTGAGGTTGCTATTTCCCAGGTATATCTAGGTTTGTGTCAAGCTTATTTCAAAGAAACAATGACAAGGACTAAATTGAGTGTATTTATCTACCAAATGGGTATATCAACGCTATAATTTTAAATTAATATGTGCAAGTGTTTTCATAGTATACAAATTTACATCTTTTGAGATATGTACATATACAAAGAATATAATGAAATCATTACTTGATAATGCAAGTTTATATTACTGCTGCTAGCAACAGTCATAAAAAATCAGTGAGGCTCTCTATATTTGTTTAAAATATTTCTTTTTAGCATTTATCAATTATATCATACTTCTGTGATATAACACATATAAGACCTAATTTTGGTACCTTTTCCGAAAAATAAATTAGATTAGATAATTGGACCTAAAATATAGTTTTTAGAAGACTACTTTATAAGAACACATTATAGAATAATAAATTCCAATGGATATCATAATTATATTAAATGACATTTTAATATGATGATTATACAGTAGATGTTTAGTGATATTTCAAATGTCATAATATAACATTGTGAACTTCATTCAAATGTCTATGGTCAATGAAATATATTCCATTTGAAATCTTAAAACAGAATTTTAGGAGATAAGACTTAAGTCTTATAGCATAATATATTGAGATAGCCATTGCTAATAACACTGTAGAGATAAAAAAACCAAAGATATATCTTAAACGAAATAAGAGAGATTTTATTCTAGAGTGATTTTGAGTGACAATGGCCTAGGAACACAGAATTGAATTACCCTAATTTCATGTGGCCACATGAAAACTGTTTCCATGGTTTTTAAATAATTCTATACAACAAAGAAAATGTTAGGAAGACAAGTTGAAAATGTATTGGTGGGCAAGCTTTTCTTTATGCCTAGAATTTTATGTGATGGCATTCTTAGATTCCGGATTTGTGAAAGCTAGTGTTTTGCTAAGTTATTAGCATCTGCTTATTTTTATTTATTTTTAAGACATGTCAGTATAGATAGAGTGAGAAAAATATACCAGAAACCTAAAATTAGTCAAAGAAAAAGTAGTTATCCCCTGAGTCTATAAAATTCCAATCTCCACAGTACTTAGATTCCAACCTGTCTCTCAGTCACTGCAGACACAGAACTTTCCAGAAGCTTTTGGTTCACATCCAAACACAGCATATTTTCAGGAACTTTTATTCATTACATCCCTTTAATAAAAATGTTTTTCTCCATCTATAGCTAGAACACTATAAATTATAGCATTTATATTGCTGTTTTGTTTTATTTCATATTTTAACTTAACTGTACAATTCATACTCTGTGACCTAAATAATTTTGTAAGGACATTTTTGCCCTTCAAACATAATTTTTCTTGACAAGGCACACAATTTCTATTGGTATTTTAGAATGCATAATGTTGACACCTGTTTAAAAATTCAAGAATATCAGCCAGGCCTGGTGGGGAACAGCATGCCTTTAATACCAGCACTGGGGAGACAAAAGAATGCAGCTCTCTGTGAGTTCAAGGCAGCCTGAACTACAAAGAAAGTTCCAGGACACCAAGGGCTGTTATACAGAGAAAACATTGTCTTGCAAAACAAAGAAAAACAAGTAAACAAACAGGCAAACAAAAATTCAAGAATGTTTCTAATCTTTGATAAATATCACCTAGTGGGCAATATCATATCTCTTTTGAGAACCTAGGAAAAATATTCTTGAGGAAATAAATACCTCTGAAAAACAAAGACAAATTTATTAAAAGTATTTCATGAGAAAAGGAGACTAGATAATGATTGGGTACCAGTTAGTAATGAAAATTTTCTAATTAATGGAAATTGTCAACTTTATTTAACATGTGAGTAAGTTTAAAAAAATATATAATCTCTAATCATTATGTTTTAGGAACTACTATGGGAAATAGTAAAATCTATAAAGACCATGATTAAAATATCTATTATATATTTAATATATACATTATTTGGCACATGAGAAAAGACAATTTTGGAAAACTAAAGTTTATGCTTAAATTTAATGTTGTTTATAAAAATCACAATTCTTTAAAATAAAATTTTATTAATGTAAATAAAAGTACTGACTCACATATACCAATTTTATCATCTCTCTCAGCATATTAAAAGCAGTAAAGCAACCAATATTATTATCATGATTCAAAGACTTTAAAAATTCCTGTATAGTCATATTTGTCAGGATTTATCAATATTCAAGTTGGAAATTTAATTTTTTTGGTGTGTTTTTGAACTTTATTTTAATATTTTAACTGTCAATAGTCACCAAACAGAATAATTATTTTAAGAAATAATTCCTTGTTATGTCACCTTTTTCATTTCTGATTTTATTAATTTGCATATTGTCTCTGTGCCCTCTGGATAGTCTGGCTAAGGGTTTATGTATTTTGATGATTTTCTCAAAGAACCAGCTTCTGGCTTTGTTGATTCTTTGTACAGTTCTTTTTGTTTATATTTGCTTGATTTCAGCCCTGAGCTTGATTATTTTCTGCCATCTACTCCTCTTGGGTGTATTTGCTTCTTTTTTTTTCTAGAGTTTTCAGGTGTGCTGTCAAGCTGCTAGTGTAAGCTATATTCAGTTTCTTTTTGGAGGCACTTGGAGCTATGAGTATTCCTCTTAGGCCTGCTTTCATTGTGTCCCATAAGTTTTGGTATGATTTGTATTCATTTTCACTAAATCCTTAAAAGCCTTTAATTTCTTTATTTCTTCCTTGACCAAGTTATTGAGTAGAGTGTTGTTCAGATTCCATGTGTATGTGTGCTTTCATTTGTTTTTGTTGGTATTTAAGACCAGTCATAGTCCATGGTGATCTGATAGGGTCCATGGGATTTTTCAGTCTTCTTGAATCTGTTGAGGCCTGTTTTGTGACCAATTATATTGTCAATCATTTTGGAGAAGGTATTGTGAGGTACTGAGAAGAAAAATGTTCTTTGCTTTAGGATAAAATGTTCTATAAATATCTGTTAGGTCCATTTTTGTTCATAACTTCTGTTAGTTTGACTTTGTGTTAGATCCATTTGGTTCATAACTTCTGTTAGTTTGACTTTGTCTCTGTTTAGTTTCTATTTCTATAATCTGTCCATTGATAAGAGTTGGGTGTTGAATTCTCCCACTATTATTGTGTGGGGTGCGATGTGTGTTTTGAGCTTTAGTAAAGTTTCTTTTATGAACATGGGTGCTCTTGAATTTGGAGCATAGATGTTCAGAATTTTGAGTTAGAAAAAAATCTTGGTAGATTTTTTCTTTGACCAATATGACTTGTCCTTCCTTATCTTTTTTGATAAGTTTTGGTCAAAAGTTGATTTTACTTGATATTAGAATGGCTACTCCAACTTGTTTCTTGGGACCATTTGCTTGCAGATGCTGGATCCTCTTTACCTATCCAGTCTGTTATGTCTATGTCTTTTTTGGAAAACTGAGTCTGTTGATGTTAAGAGATATTAAGGAAAAATGATTGTTACATCCTGTTATTTTTGTTGTTAGAGGTAGAATTATGTTTGTCTATCTTCTTTGTTTTTTGTTTTATTTTGTTTTTGTTTGTTTGTTTGTTTGTTTTGGACAGGGTTCATCTGTGTAGTCCTGGCTGTCCTGGAACTCACTCTGTAGACCAGGCTGGCCTCAAACTCAGAAATCTGCCTGCCTCTGTATCCCAAGTGTTGGAATTAAAGGTGTGCACTACCATGCCCGGCCTTCTTTGGGTTTTTTAAAAGATTACTTTCTTGGTTTTTCTAGGGTGTAGTTTCCCTCCTTGTTGTTTTTCATCTATTATCCTTTGTAGAGCTAGATTTATGGATTTGTCATGGAATATCTTGGTTTCTCCATATATGGTATCTGAGAGTTTTGATGGGTATAGTAGCCTGGGCTGGCATTTGTGTTCTCTTAGTGTCTGTATGACATCTGCCCAGGATCTTCTAGCTTTCATAGTCTCTGGTGAGAAGTCTGGTGTAATTCTGATTGGTATGCCTTTATATGTTACTTGACCTTTTCCCCTTACTCTTTTTAATATTATTTCTTTGTTTCGTGCATTTGGTGTTTTGATTAGTATGTGACAGGAAGAATTTCTTTTCTGGTCCAGTATATTTGGAGCTCTATAGACTTCGTGTAAGTTCATGGACATCTCTTTCTTTAGGTTAGGAAACTTTTCTTCTCTAATTTTGTTGAAGATAATTACTGGCCCTTTAATTTGGTAATCTTCATTCCCTTCTATATCTGTTATTCTTAGGTTTTGTCTTCTCATTGTATTCTGGATTTCCTGGATATTTTGGGTTAGGAGCTTTTTTGCTTTTTGAATTTTCTTTGACTGTTGTCAATGTTTTCTCTAGTGTCTTCTGCCCCTTAGATTCTTTCCTCTATCTCTTGTATTTTGTTGGTGATACTTGCATCTATGACTCCTGATCTCTTTCCTAGGTTTTCTAACTCCAAGATTATCTCCATTTGTTATTTCTTTATTGTTTCTATTTCCATTTTTAGATCTTAAATAGTTTTGCTCATTTCCTTTGCCTGTTTGATTGTGCTTTCCTGTAATTCTTTAAGAGATGTTTGTGTTTCCTGATTAAGGGCTTCTAGCTGTTTACTTGTGTTCTCTTGTATTTTTCAATTAGCAATAATCGCGCCTCGGATAAACCTCATTGGCTACGATACTGCCACTGCGCAAAGCTCTCTTGTATTTTTAAGGGAGTTATTTAGGTCCTTCTTTAAAGTCCTCTATTATGATCATAAGTGATTTTAGATCTGATTCTTGCTTTTTCAATGTGGTAGTGTATCCAGGACTTGGGTTCTGAAGATGCCAAGTAAGCTTGATTTCTGTTAATTATGACCTTATGATTTCCTCCCACCATCTGATTATCCCTAGTGCTACCTGCCCTCTATATATCTGACTGGAACCTGTCCTGCCCGTGATCCTGGTTGTGTCATAACTGCTTAAAGTTCCGCTGTCTCTGTGATCCTGTGACTCTGGAATCCTGTGATCTTGAGATTCTGAGTGTGTCAGAGCTCCTGGGAGTCAAGCTGCCTCTGGGCCCTGAGATCCTCACAAGACCATGCTCCAGGAAGTCTGTGATTCTGTGATCTTTTGGTACTGGGTGTGTTAGAGTACCTGGAGTGGATCTTCTTCTGGGTGTTGTAGGACTGGCTGTGAAATTCGTGCCCAAGGACTGCTCAGGGCACAGGCTCAGACAGGAATGAACCTGTGCCACTGGTCGGGCGGAGTTCCTCTGTGCCTGTGTCTTGCTGGTCCCAGTTACTTCTGGTGTTGAGGCAGATGTTGTATCCTCCTCACTTCTGACCCTATGATCCTGGGAGTGTTAGAGCACCTGGGAGTTAATCTTCCTCTTGATTGTTGTTTCACAGTGAATAAAATTAAAAATATTTTTCCTATTGAAACAACTACTAATAACATTAAAACTCCTAAAATATCTTGTTACCAGTTCTGTGATAGATATTTTTATTAATATCAGAAACTATATTTTAGATAGTCTCCATTGTCTTTTCCTACAAGGTTGAGAAAGCAACATCATTTAAAGAGAAGCATATATTTGGTTAGCAGTTCATTCCCTAATAATGAAATTAAAAACTTAACATTTTCACTTCTAGGTCTGACTTTATCCCATCCAGAATGCCATTGGGTTTATTTTGCTGATGTTTCCACATCAATGTTCATCACTGAAGGTATCCAGGGCAGAAAATCAAACAAAGAAATAACCTGGATGTAGGAGTTGAGACAGAAGTTATAGAGGGCTGCTGCTAACTAGTTTGCTTCTTGTGGTTTGCTTAGTCTGCATTCTTGCAGAATTACAGACTCCCAGACTATGGGAAACCCCACACACAATGAGTTAGACCTTCCCACACCAATCACTAATTAAGAAAAAGGCATTTATGCCTGCCTGTAACCTAGTGTTATGGAGTCATTTTCTCAACTGTGTTCCCCCATTAGATGACTCTAGCTTGTGTCAAGTTGTCATAAATACTATCCAGGACACCAAACAACTTTGTGTATCATTTTCTTTTTAATTAAATAGTTCAATATCAATTTTGTGCTGCCCAAATATTCTAGGTTGTGTAGTGTTTCACTGGAGTTTGGTGAAACTCCTCTTAGAGTGTCACAATAGTCTATAACTACACAAATTTAGGAGGGATTGAAAGCCCAACTCCTTTCTAAGTGCTAGAATTTTTTCTGGATTGGCTTCTTCTGTTTTGTACATTCTACCACAACTTCTGTGAATTCATACATGTACCTAACCAGCTAGAGCCAAAGGATAATGTTTCTCTGTATTTATCTACCATGTATGGATGTTTTTTCACTATCTTTTGGTTTGAGTCTTGGAAGCAGGGAATTTGGTGGTAGGAATATGTGTTCCCTTTCAAAATGATAATTATGCAATTTAATTTTCTGGCCAGTTGTTATGTACTGTGTCAATCATAATTGACTTTAAATAAACGCTACTCAAATAAGGATTGAGAGACCCATTACTTTGAAAGTTAGGCAAGAAAAGTGGGATGAGGCAGAGGTATAATTTGGACATGGATTCTCAGATGAGAGGCAGCAATGCATGAAATTCTTCTTATATATCTGGTGACCCTCCCTGGAGAAAGGTAGTCCTCAGGTAGTGGATGTGTGTTTATTTAAATTCTAGTGTCTGCCTAGAGATAACCCTAACTGTTTTCAGCTGGGAAGAATAGAGGTGTTTTATAAGGGGCTAAAGGTCTACCAAGCTAAGGATAAAGAAAGAACTTGTGATTCTTGAGAGTTAGAATCATGCTAATGCAAAAGCATTATGTCAGGAAGAGAAAACCAAGGGTATAAGCTGTAAACAAGGGAGTCTAGTTAAATGACAATATCTAAGTCTTTTTACTCTCAAATTCTGTACCCAGTGACACACGCCTGCTAGGAAGTTCCCTCCATCAAAACCTACCCAAATAGTGCCATCAACTGTGCACCAATTATTTAAATATTTAAACCTGTAGAGGACCTTCTTATTCAAACCAGCACATCATCTACTTCATGGAATAAAAAGAGAAATAGAATCTTAATGTTGCTAATTGTTAAGTTATAATTTTGTGATCACACTATTCTGAAAGATAAAATTTCATTGAAATTATAGAATTTCTTTACCCATTAAAATACCTAATATCAGTGAAATTTGTATATTCAGATTTACAATCTTGGCTTCTAACAAAATCTTGGCTTCTAACAAAACAGGAGGTAACAAAATGTCTCTATCAGAGGTAATAGGAAAATGTTTAGAAATATACTTAATGATACCCCCCAACAAAAGTGATTTCTATAATGCTGAAAAATGCAGGCAAACAAAAATTCATTCACTTAAGCCTAGTGGTTTAAGTTGCAGAGGATAAACTCCAGTTCTACTATTATGAAATATATATACACTCATAATGTTAAATTAAGAAAGGATATGCTATATAATAAATGATTCCATTTAAATACACTTTTAACTTAAGAAGATAATATAAATTCATAAGAGTCTAGCAAATTGTTTTCTAATGGGAATTTGTTAACATGAATTGTAACTTCTATTCAATTTGGCCTTTCTTCAATTGTTAATGCTAAGTGGAATAGTGATCACATGCTGTCTTATTCTAATACATGCCTAGGGGCTGGGTGGCAGAAAGGGTGTTGAAAAAGTTTTAATATTACAAGATTTTTAGTGGATGGATTTATATGTATGCTAACCTTTCTGTGGTAATAATTCCATTTATATCACTCTATGAATAATGAGTAATAATGACAGAGTAACTTCTAGTAAAAATTTTAGTGCCTTGGTAGATGAATCAAATTATTCCTTGTAAATTAAAACCTCTACTCACATAAGTTCTAACATTCAATATTATTCAGTCTTTTCTTTTTCTAAAACAAATTCTCTTTGGAACTATGCATTTATTCACCATATTGCACAATGACATAAAATTTACAAGTTAATCACTGTGTTACTTTTGTATTGATACTGGGGAAATATGCAAAATTATTAGAAGACCAAAAATAGAGTATAATTGTCTGTTCATTCAAGAAACATGCTTATTAATAAGTTAAAGTTAGTTTTCCTAGATATGATTTTTAGAAATAACTTTAATATGAGTAACTACATTCATGGTATGCATGAGTTCCCAGAGTGCAGGATGTAAGTTAAAAGGTAACAAAATCACAAAGGAACTCACACAATATGTATTCACTGATAAGTGGATATTAGCCCAAAACTTAGGATACCCAAGATATAAGATACAATTTGCTAAACGCATGAAACTCAAGAAGAATGAAGACCAAAGTGTGGACACTATGCCCCTTCTTAGAATTGGGAACAAAACACCATGGAAGGAGTTACAGAGACAAAGTTTGGAGCTGTGATGAAAGGATGGACCATCTAGAGACTGCCATATCCAGGGATCCATCCCATAATCAGCTTCCAAACGCTGACACCATTGCATACACTACCAAGATTTTGCTGAAAGGACCCAGATATAGCTGTCTCTTGTGAGACTATGCAGGGGCCTAGCAAACACAGAAGTGGATGCTCACAGTCAGATATTGGATGGATCACAGGGCTCCCAATGGAGAAGCTAGAGAAAGTACCCAAGGAGCTAAAGGGATCTGCAACCCTATTGTCGGAACAACATGATGAACTAACCAGTATCCCGGAGCTCTTGTCTCTAGCTGCATATGTATCGAAAGATGGCCTAGTCGGCCATCACTGGAAAGAGAGGCCCATTGGACTTGCAAACTTTATATGCCCCAATATAGGGAAATGCCAGGGCCAAAAGAATGGGAATGGGTGGGCAGGGAAGTGGGGGGGGGGGTATGGGGGACTTTGAGGATAGCATTGGAAATGTAATTGAGGAAAATACGTAATAAAAAAATATTAAAAATTTTAAAAAAAAGAAAGAAAGAAAGAAAGAAAGAAAGAAAGAAAGAAAGAAAGAAAGAAAGAAAGAAAGAAAGAAAGAAAGAGAGGGAGAAGGGAGAAACAAGACAGTAAAACCTTAAAGGACATTCATTCTTAGCATAAAATAGAGGGCAAATGTTGATCCAATTAAAATCTATGCCATGTTAAGGAGAAACTGCAGCATGTCTATGTAACATCATTCATGCCTTTAATGGCAGAATTCAGTGTTCAAGCTCTTTCACAATATTTGGCAAAGATTTTAACCATTATGCCCTATCTCTTCTCTTGTCTCAGGTACAATTAAGCAATATATTTTAAAGGAGTAGTTAATCTAGTAACGAGGGTGGTACATATTAAACTACTTTTGTCTTAGTTGAGGTTTCATTTCTGTGAACAGATAACATGACCAAGGTGAATCATATAAGGACAAAAAAAATTTTGTGGGGGGGTTTGGCTTACAGGTTCAGAGCTTTAATCCATTATCATCAAGATAGGAGCATGGCGGCACCCAGGCAGGCATGGTGCAGGAGAAGCTGGGAGTTCTGTATATTCATCTAAAAGCTGCTAAGAAAATACTGGCTTCTTGGCAGCTAGGATGAATGTCTGAAAGCCCAAACCCACAGTGACACACTTACTCCAACAAGATCATACTTACTAATATTGCAACTACCAGGGCCAAGCATATTCAAACCAAGACACTGTCATTTAGAATAGTCTGTTTTATATAAAAATTAGTTTCCATAAGTTCAAAATTCTATAGATTCAGATATTAGTAAATGGGATGTAAAATAATGTACAAAAAATTAAGTATAGCTAGAGTGACTTCTCTTTGAAAATCATGACCAGTATGGTGGTTTGAATAAGAACAACCCCCATGGGTTCATTTATTTAAATACTTAGTCACAGGATATTGGACATCCTATATAGAATTAGAAGAGTCAGATTATGAGGCCTTGTTGAAGAAAATGTTTCATGAGGGAAGGCATACTTTGAAGTTTCAGAAGCCAATCCCAATCTTTCTTTCTGCCTACTGATCATGATATATGCCTTAGCTATTTCTCAATTGCCTACATGCTCCCTGCTATGATGGTAATGCTCTGACCATCTAAATCTATAAGCAAACTCCTAAAAAATATTTTCATTTATAAAACTATCCATGGCCATAGTCTCTGCACAGTAATAGAACAGTGACTAAGACTGTTGGTACCAGGGACTAGGGTATTTCTGAGAGAGGTCTGACTGTTGCAATAAGGTCAGCAGCCACTAGGTGAGACTGAGGCTAGCAGGCGACTTTCCTGGAAGTAGCCTACTATTTTTCCATGGCTTATGATGGGTGATCTCTGAGAGGCAAGGTGCCAAAAGACTTCATTTCAGGATTGCTTCTTCCAGCTGATAGATATTTTCTTATCACTATTACATATTCTAATAATTCCTGTGGTTTGGCCCACTCTATTGGACACATTTCCTGAAAGATGAATATAAAGATGAAATATCATGATGTAATGCTGCTTAGATGAACAAATGGTTTTATAGAATTCTTGATTTGATTCAAATATTTTTAGGATGAATATTTTAAGAGATTTTTTTTGTTGTTTTGTCAGAATTATATAAAGTGAGAATAGAATGTACCCATTCCTCATAGAATAGTAAGTAAAGACTTGATGATAAGGAATAAAATGAGCTTTCATAATTACATTCAAAACAGAAATAGGCTTGGCACAAATATTTGATCAAGGAAAAACATTCATTCTAGGTCAGATCCAAGGATGAAGCCACAGGGGTGCGCTGAGATATAAGTTGGTCTTTCTATGGGGTTGCTCTTCCTTTTAGCATCTTCAATCCTTCCCATAATTCAACCATAAGGGTCCCTGACTTCAGTCCAGTGGTTGAGTATAAGTATCTGCTTATGTCTCAGAGAGCTTCTGAGCTGGGCCTCCAGAGTCTTTTACCAGTATGATTTTTTAACAGATCCTATGGGTGTTGTCTGATGTCTGATGACTCCTCCAGGTCCTGGTGTTTCCAGGGCACACACTTCAGATGAGTATGATGACTCCAGGATTGGATCCTGTCTATTTTCACATCCAAGAGGACGGTCAGAATCTAAAAGTGGGGTCCTTTTAAGAGTGTGCCAAAGTGGGGTTCCTTGACTTAGCATGTAAGCCAGCATTGCATCTTTCTTATGTAACTGTTTCCTGCTTATATTTGGATGTGGGCAAAGAGCCCTAAGAAGGTTGACATGCTAGTCAAAGGCTGGGCAATGGAGCATTTATCAGAAGCTTCTGATTAGGTGATCTAGAGGAAAGACGGGGAGCAATGACATCAGCAGGACAGGTTAATATTAGTTTTCAGCAAGTCCAAAGTTCAGCAGCTCCAAAGATGATATTTGGATAAAGTATGTCAGCCTGGGAGTAATGCAAACTAGGGACAGAAATTAAAATTGTCTAGCAATTAGGGAAGGCAAGAAAGCCCATGTGCAAGGGGGAGCTCCTATTTTCAAGAACAGGCAGGTATACCTATCTGGTGTCCATTTGCTTTGTGGCAGGGGGATACAAATATTACTGTTTGTTTGTTTGTTTGTTTGTTTATATCCCCTGAAGCTTATGTGTACTTTAGATTACAAAAGAACATAATAGTATTTACCATTGTATTGAAATTTCTATTTTAATGAAGACCACTAAAAGGAATTTGAAATCTTGAACTTGCTCCATTAGCTTATCAATGTTAAAAATTTGAACATTGAAATAACAATCGTATGTGCAAGGAGAAATATGACACATTCTCTCTTTTATTGACATCTTAAATCATTTTCTTAGATCCTGCAATTTTATACAACTTTTTAGACTCTTCATCAGTAATAACTTGTATGCATCAATTTTAAATATCTTTTATCTAAAACATTTTAATGTCTAAATCATTTTAGCATCATCCAAGATATTTATATCCTCTAATCTTCATCCTTTTCATTTATCAAGCTTTAATATTTTTAGAACCATAAATATTTTTAGATACTCAGATGTTAAATAAAATGTAAATTTTATATTGTTTTTATCCAATGTTTGTTATGAGCCACAAACAGTTGATTATTGAGAGCAGTCAATTAATATGAAGCCTGTGATCAAGGCAAATTTGTTTTCCCTGTTTAATAAGAGACTTAGTAGTTTTAATGAATGAATGAATGAGTAGACTAATGAACTAACATAGTGGTGGATTACCTTGGTAATAAGAACCTAGTTGCTTGTTGTTTCTCTTTTAGCTGTTAAGCTACAAGCCATTAATGTGACCAGAGATTGAAGAAAGATAAATTATAATCTAAAGGACCTAGGTATCAATTAAAATGACAGAGATTAGTCCATATTTTATTATCTAGAGAGTTATTCCAGACTTCAGTGCCTCTGTGGTACCAAGGGCACAGGTAGTCTTTGGCCTTCAGGCCCAGAAGATGAAGAGGTTTTGCCTACAGAGGATGAACATGGGAGAGACTGGCCTCACTTTGTCTAAAGCATTATGTGGCAATCAATTCTCCAGTGTCTTCTGTTTGTCCACAACTCAGGCCAGGCCCTCATAGCACATGAGTCATTAGAGCAGTTGTACCATAATCTTTGTGGTGTCCATTGTCTGTGCCCATATCTAGTTGGAGACCTTAGGTCACTATTAGGTTTTAGGAGTTTCTCTCTGTAATGATAAGATTAAAACACATTACATGCCACATTCTCCAGATCTCTGACTAGTTTGAGGACAAGGACCTACCTACCTACCATATCTGAAGTAAACAGACTGTTTCTAGTTTTTTGCTCTAAATTGTACCTTACAAACATAAAACAGGAGACTAAATAAAGCTTTAACCTTGTAATTAAATGCATAATACTTAGCCTGATTTTAAATATATTTCTGAACACATTAAAGAATTTGATCACCTTTAAAACTATCAGTCCCTGTTAGAGTTAAGCCTTAAGAGTTACAGTTTTTAATTGAAAATCTTCTAATATCAAAATTAAATAAAAAAAAACATTAACCCATAAATTTATACCAAAAACACACTAGAACAAATTTGAATTTCCCTGTGGCAGCTTGAATCTGCTCCTTGGGCTACTGGAGCATTGCCAAAGCTCAGAAAAACTTAAAGGTATTGGGGTAGGGGTGAATTTCAAGGGCCATTGATTCTTAATTTTTTAATATTGCAAACTTCCGAAATTTTTTAGATTAATACATTCCTTAATATTTAATGTCTGGTAACATTACCATAATTTACAGAGCAATATACTTGGCATAATGAAAGGAAATACAAAAAGACAAAGCTACAACAGATGAAAAACATAAGGAATCCATATCTCATTGACATGTTGCATTAGACAATAGCTGTGGCTATGGCAGTCCTGAACAAGAACTGTCTTGTTCTTGTTTCCTGTTTAGCTGCAGTTACTTTTCTGACTATGGGTCATTGTTCCTTTCATGAAAGATTTTTATAGTTCCTCTAATACATTTGAGACAACTGTCTCAATGTAACCTACCACTTTCCTGACAACTCCTTTTTCTGTCTCCTGCTAAGAACTGTAGTCCATTTCTGTATTATTTTACACCTTCTGCTACTGTATCCACCATTTCCATCACCAGATCCATAGCCTCCATCAGAGATTATCTGAGCATTTTTCTTCATAATTGTCTCTACTTCATGGGTCAATAATTTGATTGATGTTGTCCATTATACTTTCTATAATCATTATAGTTTTCATCACTATTATAGTTATTTTCATTAAAAAGTCCCCCTTTACTATAACTACCATATATTAATAAAGACATTATAATAAAACATTTAATATTTTTAAAATGTCCTATAGCTTTATACATTTAAATGTTTTTAAAAGTTATTTTTGCAATATTAAATATGCTATCATTTTTGAGTGAAATCATAGATCATAACCATAGTTACAGGAAGACAAACCCTATTTTTAATAGTTAAAACAATCTAGTCTTTCTAAAATCAATATATCAAGTGCATTATTTTGTTGTTACAGATTTTGACTGCCAGCAAGAAAAGTTCTTATATGTGAATGCATGAAGGTGCAGCTTTAATACCTCATTAAAGAAATGTTGTTTTAAATCATATATTTTATAAGTCTGACTTTTAGGACAGGAATTATATAAAATATTATCACAATTTAAAACTGTGTCTAAAGATCTGTTTCCCTAGGCTGGCTCATGCCATGTATATTGTTTCCCAGAATGATTGCAACCCTAAGTTAATTCTTTTAAGCTAACTTTTTCTTACAGATGCTACAGATATTACAGATTTCAACCATCCCTAATAACTTATAAGCCAATAATATATAATAAAGACATGGAGAACATAAGTATACAACTAAGACTAGGCAGAAACTAGTATGGAGTGTCCAAGTACACTTATAAATTTTGAATAGACAGACAACATTTTATTACATTTTCTAGTTCTCACTTCTAGGGAAAAGCATGTTACTACCCACTGAATCCAAGATTAACAGTCACAAAAAGTAGTAGGAAGAGACATCAGCTTCCTTACTAGAGAGGCTGAGAGGCCAGACAGCTGCTTTCCCCTTTAAGGTAGCCTCTTGGTCCTGTGAAGGCTCAATGACACAGGATCCAGGAATGCTAGGGCACTGAGGCAGGAGTGGGTGGGCACCCTTATAGAGGCAGGAGGAGGTGAGAGGTTGGAGGAGGTTGTGGAGGGGGAACTGGGAAGGGGAGATAATATTTGAAATGTAAGTAAAAAATAATGTAAGTTTAAAAAAGAGTAGCTCTTACAGACAAGAAGCCCCTGGCTTCTCCAGCAGTGTTAAAGTCCAAGCTGCAGGTACAGGGTTCCAAGGGCAGTTCCTGAGGTTTTCTTGTCCCAATTGAGACTTTTATCTTGTATAAAAATTCTTGAAATGTGTTAAAATATTGTCAAAGGGTAAATGATCAGTAGATGAAGTTGTGACCATTTTCCTCTGAACATGAAACAGAGCAACACTCAAGGAATGAAATAAAACTTTAAACAAACTAATAGTCATAGACAGATCTTCATTTTTAAGGAGAAACAATAGAGGAAGTGGAGGGGAAGAAACAGACCCAATTATCCCTTCAAAGAGTCCAGATGTCCCATAGTGAAGGATTTAAATACAAAGAATAAAATGAAAACAAAACAAAAATAAAATGAAAATGGAAGAAACAAAATAAAACACACAAAAGAATAAAAGAAAAAAAAAACTGAGTTTAAAAGATGGATACATTGCTGCATGGGCTCTCAGAAGAGAGTCACAACCAAGTCAAATTCCAAAGTGTGTGTCTTAAATTCCACCCTTGTAGTGAGAGCATTCCCTGTCCTCATACCTAAGTAAACAATATGTCAGGTGTTACACTCTTGGGTAATTTTAAAAAGTAACACAAACAAGACCAAACAAAGAAAAGGAACTGTGCAGTAACAGAAAAATCTTATCTCCTTACTGAGGGCCCACCTGGCTTGGTGGTGCTCATTTTCAATAATTGAGAGGAACTTGAGGTTTGGAAGCTTCCCGGTCAACACACCAAATGCTCTGCTCTAAGAGTCATTCCACAAACCAGACAAGCACCAGTCTCATTCAGACAGGGATGTTTTATTGAATGCACACCCTAATACTGACTGATCAGTACTACAAAAAGGAATAACCTAATTGTGGTACCAGTCTGTTCACAGAACATGCTTATGAAGGAGAAAAAAAAAAAAAAAAAACAAATACCACCATAAGCAGGTTTAGGGAGTATCACTTGGTGTTCAGTTCTGACTCAAGCCATTTTAGATATAAAAGTTCATATTCAACTTGAGTGGTTCTTTATACTTGACAGTGTTGAGGTGATTTTTTTTAAATTGCTTTTTTCTTCCTTTGTTTCTTCCTTTATTCTTTCTTTTTTTCCTGTTTTTCTGCTTCCCCTTCCCCTTCCCCTTCCCCCTCCCCTCCCCTCCCCTCCCCTTCCTCTCCTTCTGGGTGAAACTGCAAAAGCTATGTATATGTACCCTAAAATGAACATTTCATAGAGACACTTCTGATAGCATATGTTGAGTCAGACAGGAATTTTAAAGCTGACTAGATTTTGCCTTTAACTTTATCAACTTAAATTTTATTTTAGACAGATTCTCCTTGCACAGAACTTAAGACTTAAATGATACCTCCAAGGTTTTGTGAAAGGGATTGTTGCTAATGCCCTCAGTGTCTGAATTATTTTGTAACTCATTAAATTATAGGTATTCAGATGTGTATTAGAATTTTCAGAACTTACAAATCATATTTCTGTGAGCCAATTTACAGACTTTTGCCCTCTTTCTTTCGAGGGCTGTAACTTCTGTCTCGCTGTCTCTCTTTGTGTGTGTCTCTCTGTATATATACATCATTATAGAATACAGACATCCTATTTCTATTGCCTATAAGCTCTGCAGAATTTCTCATTGTTTGTTTGTCTTACTGCCCTTCTCTCACTGTAATACGTACCCTGACAAAATCAGCTTAAAGAAAAAAAAAAGGATTTAATTCTATTCACATTCACAGTAAATAATGAAATGATACAAGTAAACTTTAGTGAACATTAGTTTACTTATTATTTTTGGTTATAATATATTTGTTTTTAAACTTTTCATTATTTCTTTGTAAATTTTACATCAGGAACCCCAGTTCCACTTACCTCTCCCTCTCTAACAAGGAAAAGGAAACCTTCCTGTGGAAACTGTAATGTGTCACAGTGTGTCCAAAAGTTTGATATAGTTTGTCGAGACTTCTTTGAGTGCAGATGTTCAATGAAATGTGTTCTTAATCTAGTACAAAGCCTCTGACTTCTGTTACAATCAATTACAGAACCTCCCTGGAACTACTCTCAGATATAATGTTGCTACTTTGTGTCTTGGGGATCTTTTTATTTTGGATCTGTAGGACCATCTCCTTCATGTACTTCAGATATTTGTCAATGGGGTAGATGTTGGGGGTAGACTCATTCAAAGCCCTGTATCTGGGCCTAAGAGGTATCTGAACTCATCAGCCTACCAGCTCTTCTTTGCACACACCTGTCAGGTGGACTCTCTTGTTTTGCCCTGACTGGCCCAACCAACGCTGCAGCCAATAATGGGCAGAACCAGCTTCCCTGTTCTCATGCCCTCTCAGATGGCTCCTCTGTGCCCACAATATGTCTCCAGGTCTCCTCTGCTAGCTAGGTGAGGTGCAGAGTCCAATTTCCAGAGGGCTGCAACAAGCAAGGGACTAGCCTGGCTCTTGGCTCACTTAGTCTCATACCTTGGAGCCAGTTCATCTGCAAAACCCACAACCAGGGTCAGCTCTACCATGCTGCTCAGGGAAGGTGCTGAGCTCACTCTCCCAAATGCTACAGTAGGCAAGGGCTAGCTTTCCTTTCATGTCTCTAGGAACAGCTCTCTCATGATGGCCAGGAAAGTGTTGGGGCCAGTAGTGTGCAACCCTCAGATACCAACATATCCCCAGGCAGCAACCCAGACCATGGACATAGACCTAAACTTTAAGTGCTAACAGACCACTGCTGCTACAGGACCATAGATCCAGACCTGTACCATGGCAGCATCCATGTTCCCACTACGATACCAGGTGATATCACCTGCTATTCCATATATCAGCCTGTTCCTCACCACCTTCAACTCTACAGTTCTACCTCTTCATTGTACCTTTATCTTTATCTTTTTGTTTCTCTTCCTCATCCTTTTCCTCACCACTTACTTGCTCCTCTCCTGGTAATGAGAGTCCGTGAATATCTGGGGGCATCTCAGGATTGTCTCTGTAGTGTTATACCCTGTACCCGTTCATTGTAGCTCTGAGCAGGGGTCATCTCCAGCATAGTCTGCTTCCTAAAGCCTGCATAGTGGCAGAATGGTGATAATCTCTGTAACTTGTCTGTCTGGGCATCATGGCACGAGACTGGTCATCTTCTAGTGCTCATTTCTTGCTCAGGTTTGCCTGTATGGCCCCATGCTCATCCCCCCCCCCCGCCCTGCCCCCTGGGACCTAAGTCCCAGGTAGGATTCTTCTAGTCTGACTTGTTCCATGATTTGGGACCCAGTCAGGACTTGTGTGTGAACTCCCTGCTTTGGGAGCCCTTCAGGACTGCTATTGTCTTGGGTTAGATTTCTGTCTCTGGTCAACTCAGATTCGCATTTGTTTGTTTGTTTTTTTTTTGTTTGTTTGTTTCAGGGAGTGTTAGATTATTAAACATTCAGATATTTCCAGGTCAGAACATTGAGCATAGACATAGGCTCTCTCCTCTCTGCCACCTACCTATGCACACGTGAAACAACAGCCACTCCTGAAAAGCCTCTATAGTCAGGGTTAAATGTATTATTCAAATTTGTTAACAGTCAACAGACAAAGCTATACACATCATTTAGAATAATTTTACCGAACTTCTTTTGACATTTTTCTTTCATTTAACAATGCACACGAGGATGACCTTGAATGTCTGGTCGTTCTGCTCATCAAAGGCAGGGACTACATTATATGTCGTTTAGGCAGTACTGTGCTCTAACCCATGATTCCAAGTCCTGTAGGCAAGAGATTTACTCACTATCCAAATATCAAATAACAAGCATAGAAACGTTGTACAGTTGTCAGTGGCCTTGAGTAGACGGAGCTTATCGATCATTTCTGTCATTTGAAATTATTAATGACTTGTAAACATCGTTATTAAATAAAATTCACCTTTTACTGTTCTGAAAATTATTTTTGAATAAAGAGACGCAAAGTAACCTGAATGTTTTTGGTACTTGAAGGAACCAAACTAAGCATTACAATTTCTTTCTAACATAAAATTACACATTTTTAGGCCATTATAGTATTAGATGTTTTCTGCCAGACAAAATGACATGTTTAAGTGACTTTGTTTATATACTGTGTTAAACGATGCATTTGACTTTAGATTACTACTTAGTGAACAATAGAATTTGTCAACAGTACTGTGTAGTGTTATATTATGTTTGTTCTAACTGTTCCCACAGGGATTGTTCTGGCCTATAATCTGAAACTTTATTCTATATAATTTTTCATCTAAAATGCTACATATTAAAATTGCATGCACAGTATGCTAAGAGAAATATTTTCCTTTCAGTTCCAGAACTAAATCTTGTAAACACTGTATTTTAAAGAACTTATGAATATTCAAATACTTACAGAGACTCTTCAAAACTATTTTTTAGCATTCATGTTAATATATATTTATTTTTTAAAAAAACAACTGTTGTCATATTCAAACTTGACTGAGAAGTTATAAGAAAAGTGAAGAGAAGTATAAGACAATAAATGAACATTTCTAAATATTGATTGATGTTTTTAAATAAATTCGTGACCACATAGACTTGGCTTCACAGTGCTAAGGTATTATAAATTGTTACATCCTGGCAAAACTTCTCCTTCTTTACCTGAAGTCCTGATTGACTACTAGAAAATCAATATTTATAACTTAAAACACTAAAAAGTGATTTAACAATTTGCCATTATTTTATATTTTTGACATTATCATGCACATCTTTCCACCTATATTGGTTGGGTGCAATAGTGCTCATTTTTTCAAAAGTTTGCCTAAAATGCATAAAGTCCTGGGTTTAAGTCCAGTTACTAGGAGTGTGATTGCAGTCTTTTGCAGTCAGAGGATTAGAAATTCTAGGTAAAGATTTTATTTACTTATTATATAAAGTACACTGTAGCTATCTTAAGACACACCAGACAAGGGCATCAGATTTCATTACAGATGGTTGTGAGCCACCACATAGTTAGTTGCTGGGATTTGAACTCATGACCTCTGGAAGAGCAGTCAGTGCTCTTTACTGCTGAGCCATCTCTCCAGCCCCGACCCTTCCCTTCCTACTAAACAAGTATATGCATATGTTTTACATTTTATGTCTTTATATTCATTCATGGAATTAAAAATCATTTTAATTTGTCTCTTCTTAAATAAATGCAAACATACAAGTATAAATATGTTTATTAAATAATTAGTAGCTAGATCAAACACCTTAAAAGTTGTGAACAAATAAGTTCTCTACATATGCTTTTGCATATATCATGTACACTTTAAGGAATGTTTCATTGTATTCAACTCACTTTCAAAATATTATACGTGTCCTTCTAATTGTAGATTTACTTCTGTGACTAACTTTTCAATGCCGAAATAGGCAAAGTGAATTTTTAGGGCAATTTGGCCTTTGCTATTTTGTTGGCTAAGTTGTGTAACAATATAAATACTCAAAATCCTGTAAGGAAAAGATGACTTCTTTGTAAATCTGTTTTAAGGTCAGCTCTGGTACTTGATAACAAAAAAGGCACTTGGCCTTGAGACCTCTGCAAACTGAAGAGGCTGTAACTGTCTATACTTGTTGCCTGACAGTACATTTTAAAAAGAAATGTTTTCCTTTCAACCCAGAGATCACATTCTTTATTTCTATATCTTTCTTCGCATTTTATATTGTTATAACTCTATTTACTTCTAAAGACTTACAGTTGTTGTTTTTTTAGGACAAAATACTGTAAGTTCTGAAATGTTTTTATAACTATGTGCTGAACATATATGCATTAAAGAATAACTATACAAATTGGATGTTTGTTTTTAGAAATCAATGAATTCAAGGGGATTCTAGTACCTAGTTTTGAAATTATATTATTTAGCTGAGTGTTGTGGTATATGGCTATAGCCATAGCACATGGGAGGTAGAGGCAAGAAGCTCAGACGTTTAAGTGCAGTCTAAGATTTTCAGAGAGTTTGAGTTTAGTTTGTGCTCTCAGATTTCTGTCTTGAAACAAAAAATGGAGGGAAAATGATAGAATTTGCAATATGTAGCTGGTGAGGATGGCATTTCCCACTTGTAATGTCAGTACTGTGACCATGAAGACAGGAGGAAGAGCTCGAGGTCAACCTATGCTAACTGCTGAGATTTATTTATTTTTGTCTCAAGGCAAGTAAGTGATATAAAACATAAAGTAT
>NW_028227267.1:86105856-86110856 GCF_978045245.1 Mus caroli | reverse complement strand
ATGCAATATGACTTCCAAGGAAACAGGATGCAAGAGAAGCACTCAGTCACTTTGTTCCTGGGTCACATCTGAAATAAGACTGTGAGATATGAGTTTTAAAGCACTTGGAAATATAAGTGAGAAGTATAATCAAGTTTTAATTTTCAAATCAGAAAATTCTATGGTGGAGTTGTTAATAGAAGGCCAAAGGCATTCAACCCAGAGGTAAGAGACATTGACATCAATCCCAGAGTCTGAAGCCTTTGCAATCTGAGGACTAGAATCTAAAAACAGAAAATGCCTTTCAATTGTAAACAAGAAAGCAGTTTCAGCATCCTCTTCCTTTCTGTTTTATTGGAGGCCTCAGTTGCATAAGGTATCAATCGATATAAAGTGATGGAGGGTATATCTTGTAACCTCAGTTTACTCATTCCAAATCATATACTTCAGAGTTATTTTTTTAAATAGCCAGAAACATCCCATGTGTCTTTAATTTTTCAGACATCAAACTAGATGTTTATGTGAATATATGTATTAATCTGGCATTATAGTCTTCAAGGATACAAGTAAAATAGTCATGCATTCACTGATAGAGATAATCCCCATTTTAAAGTTTGAAACATATTTAAGGACACACTACCATGGTCTCAGAAATGACTGGGTTGATTTTAATAACCAAATTGATGAATGTATTAAAATCTTCCTACATTTTAAATAAAGGCTATTAAACTTTTCAAGCCTTCTCTTTTGCAAATCATTTTTATTTTATATTAATTCTAGCAAAGTACATCATTCATCTAAAATATTTAAGATACCTTAATTTTAGACAATGCCAATTTAAAAGGAAGCTAAAAATGGTAGGTGATGTATATGCTAAAATATTACATCTTTAATTAGCTTCTGATTTTATATCTTACTACTTGAAAAGTAATATTCTATCATATTTTATTATATATAATTTTAATGCTTAAAATTATGCCATTACAATGACAGCTAAGGCTTGCTGTAATTTTTTACAAAATTTCACATCAAATTTTACAGATTAAAACTGATTATTAACAATACCAGCAAAAATGTGTTGGTGATTTTAATGCTTACAGCCCATATCTAGTTTATTATCCAATTAATACCTTGAGTAATAAATAAGATATATTTGTGACATAAATTACGGCCACTGACTTTACAGAATTAGAAAGCATTTATGACACTAGATATATCTTGTCGAATTAATAAATTTTTCTCCTACAGAACCAATAATTTTCAATAGAACCAACACATTATGAAGGATTCTGTTGCAAATGTCACCAAGTAATGTTTCTGATGTTTAAGGTGGTACTTATAGCTTTCTGTTAGCAGTTTGATGACATAGGGATGCCTCGATAGTGGTAGTATACCTTTTATTTTGAAACTCTTCCTTTTATACTTAAAACTACCTTTAGTGCTCCATATAAAACCCATTTATCATAGAATGCCCTATTTGCTGTGAAATATCTCAAAGCATGAGAATTTTAATACTGCAGTATTCACATTTGAGCTGACTACAAGGACACAGAAAGTTGTAATATATGTTGTCAACTTATCAAGAGTTACAACCAAGGTTTAAGAATGATAAGGCCTTAAATGAAGTGCTAATTCACACAGACACTTCCTGAATTTTTACAAACTGTATGTTCTCTGAATGTATCCAACAGGTTTATATTCGACTCCAGTTCTTTCCATATTTTAAAGTTGATGGTCAATTTTCAGGCATCACACCATATTAACTATAGACATGTTTGAAGATATCACTTGATATAATTAATTTTATATGTATCCTATTTTTGATACTTATAAAGCAGTTTCTGCTGATTTCTGATTGAAATTCTTACACCATTTAATATCCTTCCTATTCGTGTTACATGTATGTTAATATGCATATATGCGAGATCTCAAAAACTATATATGTATATATGTGTGAAACATGAATATTAGGACTAAATGGGGATGAGGAGGTGGGAGAATAATGGAAAACATATAGAGAGGGAAAAGTAACAATAAATGCTTTTAGAAAGGAAATACACTATAAGAGCTTAATGGAATATGTACATATATAAAGAAGAATTTAAATAGTCTCAATATACTGGTGGACACAATACCTAAACTAGACATCTTACCCCATCAACTACAAACTTCGTTGGAAGGAATGATTTATATTTCACTGAGTCAGTGGCCATAGTCAGATCAAAAAAAAAATCACGAACCATTATCAAAATAATTGGTTGTTTTTCATAATTTGAGAGTTAGTTCTTATTAGTGAAGATACAGACTATATATATTATAGAACATTAAAAAACAATTTGTTTTTTAAACTAGATAGTACAAACCTATTAATTAGTATTTAGTATTTTAGAGACTACATTGTATGATATCTTTTTTTTTCTCCTTTTCATTGGTTATTTTATTTATTTACTTTGCAAATGTTATTCCCCTTCTTTGTTTCCTTCTGAAAACCTCCTATCCCTTCCCCTCCCCTGCTTCTATGAGGGTGCACACACACACACACACATACACACACACACACACACACACACACACACACACACACACCCCTTGAGCCTCTACAGAACCAAGGGGCTCCTCTCCCATTTGTGCCAGATAATGTAATCCTTTGCTACAGATGATGGTAGTTGAAGAAGAAAAGCAATCATCCTGTTACAGAATTTGAACAAGTTGGCCAACAGAAATAAAATGCCAGCAAGATATTGTGACACAAGGTAATGGGAGAAGGTAATAATTTCTTTCTTTAATTGGACTTAAAGCTGACTCTCTGAGATGAAATCCATAATACAGATTACTAAAGTGATCAAGAACCTGAAACAAGTTTGGTCATTAGAATAGAGGAAAAGCTCTAATTAACTGAATTCTAATGACACATTGCTATTCATTGCGTATCTCAATGTGCATCAGAGAATCTTATTCCTTTAATAGAATTAATAAAAATCTGTAATTGTATTATTATACAAGAGTTATGATTTTGAGTACTTGAATCTTGAGAGTTCCAAACCAAACCCCTGCCGTCAAGGCTCAGGGAACTATGTGGAAGAAGAACAAAGATTAATATCCACCATACAACATTAGTTGGCTAACATAAAACATATTCTGTGCTTTTCCTTTTATTTTTTCTTTTCTTTTTCTTTGTTTTGTTTGTTTTGTTTGTCTAAATTTCTGGTCTTACTGATATTATACTTCAGATTTCTTGTCTACTTAAATTTTAATTTAGTGTTGTTTTTCTTTGAGAAAGAGAAAGACGGTATAAGAGAGAGCATGAATTCGGTTAGGTAAGAAGATGGGGAATGTCTAGGACTATTTTGGAGAATGGTCAAATATGATCAAAAGGAAATGAATGAAAAAACATTAAATATATTTTAAGAAATAACAGTTGAGGAAATTATAGATCACTTAAAAAAACAGACTATCAAAGATTAATACATGATTAGTACAGTGTGCTCAAGACGGCACCATATCCAGGACACATGAAGGAAAGTGTGACTGTGATGATTCGATGAGCTTGTTACAAGGTGAGTTGCAGGCTTCTGTATCACTTCATGAGGCACTTGTGGGACTTAGCTCTTGCTTTCAGAGAAACAAGTTGTGAGGGATTTTAATCAGAAGAATAGACTAGTTGTTACAGCATCACTTAGGCTAGTATAATCATTAACTGCATAGGTAACATTGGGAGAAATAGGAAGAATGACTAAAAGGCTCCTACAGAAATCTGAATGAATAGTGATGTTGATTTAAAAAATAAGTATAAAGATTTTAATAGTGAGTATACAAGAAATAGGGTAGAGACAAGGCTGAAAAATATTTTAGATTTTTTTTCCATTATCAGAGTAAGTGTGAATGTATAATATAGGCAGGGTTAGCTGATAACTGTAAGAGTTTTGGAAAATGGGACATTATCCATGATTTTGTATAGTTTGAGATGAAGATATCAATTTTCCATCTGTTCATACTTAGCAAGGGTCAATATATAGACAATCAATGAGAAACAGGTCTCATTCAGCATCTAATGGAGATATGAAAAATATTTCTATTAATGTGCAATTATGAGTATCTACTCACTAAGCAGATATATATGAAATCAAACTGATCTTTAGTTGATGAGAGTTTTATGGAATGAAAGAAGTCTACATATGTGACTTGAAAACAATGAGACTAAATTATATTCCTATAATTTCCAGTGAAGATAATTTTTGATATCAGAAAATGTATTTTAATATCATGAAATTTTGTGAAAATATTTCAAATTCAAAGGCTGTATTTCCAAACAGTGACAACATACATTTGCACACACTCATACAAACAGACACACACACATATGCAAATGACTAATAACCACTTATTTGTAGTTTATAGACTAGATAGTAAATTGGCTTTGAAATATATTCAGTTTACTTTGCATACAAGTACAGTGGTCTAGATCGTGGCACTATTAGGACATGTGGTCTTTTTGGAAAATGTGTGGCATTGTGGAAATGGGCTTTGAGACCCTCTTACTGATTACCTGGAGGACAGTCTTCTGGTTCCCTTTGGGAAAAATTTAGAGCTCTCAGACCCTTCTCCAGCACCATGGTTTCCTGGATGCTGTCGTGCTTCCCATTTTGATGATAATGTACTTAACCTGTAAGTCAACCCTAATTGAATGTTGTCCTTTGTCATGATGTCTCTTCACAGCAATGGAAACTATAAATAAGATATGTAGTTACAAATATTTAATTAATATTAGAATAAATTTCCATGAAAAGAAATGCCAGTTTGTCACACACATGAAAATTTATAAGCAACTTTATATGGTGTACTGGCTGGTTTTGTGTGTCAACTTGACATAAGCTATCACTTCTCCGGAGTTATCACAGAGAAAGGAGCTTCAGTTGGGGAAATGCCTTCATGAGATCCAGCTGTGGGGAATTTGCTCAGTCGGTGATCAAGGAGGTAAGGCCCATTGTGGGTGATACCATCCCTAGACTGGTAGTCTTGTG
>NW_028227267.1:85935856-86100856 GCF_978045245.1 Mus caroli | reverse complement strand
TTCAGTGTATCTGGTTTTATGTGGAGTTCCTTGGTCCACTTAGATTTTAGCTTTATACAAGGAGACCAGAATGGGTCGATTCGCATTCTTCTACATGCTCACTGCCACTTGAACCAGCACGGTTTGTTAGAAATACTGTCCTTTTTCCACTGGATAGTTTTAGCTTCTTGGTCAAAGATCAAGTGATAATATGTGTGTGGGTTCATTTCTGGGTCTTCAATTCTATTCCATTGATCTTCCAGCCTGTTTCTGTACCAGTATCATACAGTTTATAATCACTATTACTCTGTAATACAGCTTGAGGTCAGGGATGGCGATTTCACCCAGAAGTTCTTTTATTTTTGAGAATAGTTTTCGCTGTCCTGGCTTTTGGTTATTCCAGATGATGTTGGAAGTTGCTCGCTCGCCCTTTCTTTCTTCCTTTCTTCCTTCCTTCCTTTCTTTTTTCTTTCTTCTTTCTTTCTTTCTTTCTTTCTTTCTTTCTTTCTTTCTTTCTTTCTTTCTTTCTTTCTTTCTCTCTCTCTCTCTCTCTCTCTCTCTCTCTTTCTCTCTCTCTCTCTTTCTTTTTTTCCTTTTTTAAATTTAATTTTGTTTGTAACTCATTTTTTACACTCTGTATTCTATTCCCTAACCTTCCCCATCCACCCTCAGACTGCTCCATCCCCCCCCACATCCCCCCCCCACCCCCCGGTCTCCACGTGGTTCCTCCCACCCTACCTGACCTTTAAACTCCCTGAGGCAAGTTTAAAGAAACTCTAGTTTCTTGAGGGGTGGGTGGGTGTATCATTTCTGAATGAACACAGACCTGGAAGTCCACTACTGTATGTGTGTTGAGAGCCTCATATCAGCTGGTGTGTACTGTCTGTTTGGTGGCCCAGTGTTTGAAAGATCCAGATTAATGAAGACTGAAGTCCTCCTACAGAATGGCCCTTCTTCTCAGTTTCTTTCAGCCTTCCCTAACTCAACAACACGGGTCAGCTGCTTTTGTACATTGGTTGGGTACAAATATCTATATCTGATTCTTTCAGCTGCTTGTTGGGTCTTTCAGAGAGCAGTTATGATAGATCCCTTTTGGTGAGTGTTCCATAGACTGAGTAATAGTGTCAGGCCTTGGGACTTTCCCTTGAGTTGAATCCCACTTTGGGCCTATCACTGGACCTTCTTTTCCTCAGGCTCCTCTCCATTTCTATCCCTATAATTCTTTCAGATAGGAACAATTATGGTTAGAGGTGTGAGAGTGGGATGGTAACCCCATCCCTCACTTGATGTCCTGCTCGATAAATTTCCTCTCCCTATTGTTGGGCATTTCATCAAAGGTACCTCCCTACGAGTTCTGGCAGTTTCTCACCTGCCAGGTTCCTGGTACAGTCTATGTGGTACTCCTAACAACGTATTTCCTGAGGTTGTATGTTTGTTTTCTTTCTACTGACCCTCAGGACTTCAGTCCTTTTTCTTCACCCAATACCAGACTAGATTCTCCTCTATCCCCCAAGTCCCCCCACCCCATCAACTTTCTCTCTCAAGTCCCTCCCTCCCTCCCCAAATGTGATTGCTTCTTTCTCTCTCCAAAGTGGGACTGAGGTGTTCTCAGTTGGGCACTTCAGCCTGTTGAACCTTTTGAATTCTGTGGATTGTATCTTGTATATGCTGTATTGTTTCTTTCTTTCTTTCTTTCTTTCTTTCTTTCTTTCTTTCTTTCTTTCTTTCTTTCTTTCTTTCTTTCTTTCTTTCTGTTTTTTTGTTTGTTTTTGTTTGTTTGTGGCTTTTTTTTTCTTTTCTCTAATATCCACTTATCAGTGAGTTCATACAATACATGTCCTTTTGGTCTGAGTTACCGCACTAAGAATGATATATTCTAGTTCCATGCATTTGCCTGCAAAACTCAGGATGTCCTCATTCTTCATAGCTGAGTAGTATCCCATTGTGTAAATGAACCACATTTTCCATATCTATTCTTCTGTCATGGACATCTAGGTTGTTTTCAGTTTCTGGCTATTACCAATAAAGCTGCTGTGAGCATAATGGAATATATGCCCCTGTGGCATGGTAGAGCCAAGAGAAGTATAACTGGGTCTTCAGGTAAATATATTTCCAATTTTCTGAGGAACCTTCAGATTGATTTCCAGAGTGGTTGCACCAGTTTGGAATGCCACCAGAAATGGAGGAATGTTCCTCTTTCTCCACATCCTCTTCAATATGTGTTATCACCTGAGGTTTTGATCTTAGTCAATCTGACTGGTATAAGGTAAAATCTCAGGGTTGTTTTGATTTGTATTTCTCTGATCACTAAGGACCTTGAACATTTTTTTTTTTTAGGTGTTTCTCAGCCACTCTAGATTTCTCAGTTCTGAATTCTGGGTTTATTTCTATAGCCCAATTTTTGATTCGGCTGTTTTGTATTTTTGGTGATTAACTTCTTGTGTTCTTTATATATTTTGGATATTAGCCCACTATTGGATGTGGGTTTAGTGAAGATTTTTTTCCCAATCAATAGGTGCTGATTTGTCTTATCACCTTGTCCTTTGCCTTGACATTTTTATCATTTTAATTTCCCCAATATGATGCTTAAATTGGCATAGAATACAGATTTAATTTGTTATTCATAAATTATCTTAAGTTTTTTTATTTTCTCAAATATCATTACTTAGTCAGACACTGACCTAATTTATAATTAGTAGAAATCTCTACAAGAATCAAAACAAGAAGGACATAATGAATGAATTAATATGATTCTCAAATGTAATAAGGATAATCAAAGAAAAAATCATGTCTATAACATTATAAAACTGAATATACTCATAATCCTACTAATGTCAAAATTTGATTTTTTTCTCTGATTATCCTCATTACATTTGAGAATCATATTAATTCATTCATTATGTCCTTGTTTACTTTTAGAGAAATTATTTTGTTAACTAAAACTTTGCACTATAATACTACTAAATTATTTATGTTAATATAACAGGTATGTTTGGGATAGTGTGTCAACTTTCCAGACCTTTCATCTTCATTTAAGTACAAAATATCAAAATAATTCTTTTTTATTTTAACTATTCTTCACTCATAAACTACATTCCCACAGTCATTTACCATCCCTCATTTCTCTCATCCTCCCCCCCCCCACTTGTCCCCTCTCTCCAAGACTAGCATTTCCTCTACTGGTTTTCAGTAAAGAGCTGGCCTCCAATAAAGGAATAATAATTCAACAAGATAGCTTCTCAGAGAAAGGATCAGATCCAAAGACCTTCTAGGTTTTGTGTTCTTTCTAGAATGCAGACACATTCCAGATTAAAGCATGATCTGGCTAGATACACATATACTCTTAATGCAAACTTCTATTCCCTAACAATTAAGGTAAGGTTAGTTTGTAGAAGGATGCACCTATGTTTGAAAGTGACAACTAGTGGTGGGGCTGACAAAATATTGAATCAAAGAAAGACTTCACAGAATCAGTCAGAGATAATATATGTCCAATTCTCAAGAGATCAATACATGGAAGAGAGGCTGCTTGAGAGCAGTGAGAGAGAAATTTGTCATGTGGTGTGTAGGCAGTTTAGTGGGACAGTTTAACAGAGCAAGACTATGAAGATAGCAAGGTAGACACTGGTGAAGCCAGAACAATCTAGAGAATAAGAAGGAGCCAGAGATCAAAACAGATGGTCAGAATTCATTTGTGGAGAAGGAGAACAATTCAGGCCAAAGCTGAGAGAAGCCAGTTTGTGTCAGTCTGCTTAGAGAGACGTTTGGCACAGAATAACTGAGTTGATCCAGCCAGGCAGAATTCAGAAAGTCGGAAAAGGTGAGTTATTCAGCAGTAAGCCTCCAAGATAACAATTACATCAGGTAAATAAAAGTTACATTTATGTTCCCTTTCTATCTGAACTTCTATGTGCACTCATGGCAGATAGGAATAACTGAACCCTCCCTGCCCCCACCATGCCTATCTCCCGGGAGAACTGCTCTAGCCAGGGCTTCAGGTGAAACCTGTACCCCAACCTCACAATATCTTGGACGCCCAGAGACCAGCAAACATGGGTTATGTTCAGCCCAGTTGGGCCTCATCTCCATTCTGGTTCCTAGCTCCACCTGCTCTGTCAGCAGCTTGCCCCACCAACCCACAGATTGCCCTGTCTCCTGGGAGGCCAGCTCTAACCAGAGACACATCACTGATTTAACTCTGGACACAGCTTCACCTGTCTCCTCAGAGACTTACTCCAATCCAGGCCATTTAACACAAGATAAAACCAGATGTCAAAAGGCAAGCTCAAGACCATAATCAATAGAAGCCAATGAAGTTTGGCACCATCAGAACCGAGCTCTCCTACTGCACCAAGCGTTAGATAGCCTAACACAACAAAAAAACAAGCTGTTGCCCTTAAATGCCATTTCATGAAGATGATAGAGGACCTCAAAAAGATATAAATAATTCCTTTAAAGATATATAGGAAAACACAATCAAACAGGTAGAAAGATAGAAGCCATTAAAGAAGAAACAAACCAATTCCAAAAAAAAAAAAGGAAAAAATTAAAAAGTGAAGGAAATGAATAAAACAGTCCAAGATCTAAAAATGGAAGTAGAAGCAATAAAGAAAACATAAATTGAAGCAACTCTGGTGATAGAAAAACATAGTAAAGAGAACAGAGACTACAAACACAAGAATCAACAACAGGATAGGATTAACCAAACTCTGCCTCATATTTGGTTGTCAAACTCTACATTTGTATCCATCAGTTGCTGGGTGAAATCTCTTTCATGACAAACAGACTAGGCATCAATGTATGAGTATAGCAGAACATCATTGGAATCGTTTCATTGATGTTATTTATTTATTTATTTATTTATTTATTTATTTATTTATACCATACCATGTTTGGTTCTATCCCAGGTTTCGGGAGTTATCTTGCCTCTAGTACTTTTTCTCCAGGCAGTGTCAGTGGTGGGATCCCTTTTATGACATGTGACTCAAGCTGAACTAGTCATTGGTTGTCCAGTCCTATACTTTCTGGTGGAATTTTATCCCAAATATCTTTTAGACAGGACAAATTGTAGATCAACAGGTTTGTGACTGGATTTTATTTATTATCAGTTTCTCCACTTGAAGCCTTATTTAGTTACATAAGTTAGTGAGTCAAGGCTCTGAATCCCTCAATGCTGGAAGTCTTACCTAATGCCACCCTTATAGATTCTTGAAAATCTTTATTGCATTAGATTTCTAGCTCTTTCCAAAGATCCCTCCAAGTTCCAGTAGTCTCTTGAACTATTGTCTCCCTCTATCCTCCTCCCAACCTGATCCCTTCTGTTCCTACTCTCATCCCCAATTGAAACTACTCCCCCTGTTCCACCAGCAGTGTCTACTCTACCTCCTTTTCAGAGGCATATTCATGAAGCTTCCTTGAGCCTTTCTTGTTAGGGTAATACTTCTTTTTTTTTTTTTACAAAACAAAACAAAACAAACAAACAAACAAACAAACAAACAAACAAAAAAGAGAGACTTGTATAGATGTGAGACAAAATAAGTTTCTTTGGTCCTATTAGTAATTCAGAGATGACAACATTAAAATTCATCTCAATTTAGTGCTGTGTCTAAGGCCATAAAACTAGAAATTGAGACAAAATAGAGTTTTTGTGAGTATGAAATACAAGATTTTTTTTCCAGGGAGACATCTCATTGTTTGCTTTTTTCTTTTCATAATTAATTCTTTGGGGAATCAGATGAACTGGACAAATCTTACAAAGTTTCTAACTTCATGGTAGCTTATAAAATGGCATGTACTAAAATATGGTAGCTGTCACCCTTCACCAGCCTAGAGGTGTCACTTTCTTATAATTGAACTAATTTTTTTAGTTTTCCAGCTTCTCTCCAAATTGTATTTAGGAACCCTTAATTTGACTTTGAATGAATCAGTTCTAAATGAAATATGGCCATTTCTATCTGGCCACTGCTGAAAATCAGTCATTACAAGGGCAAGTGGCTGAGGTTATAAATGCTGATGTATTCAAGGACTCAGCCGTTATCCCATAGAGAGTCCCATGCCATACTTAGATGCTTCCCACCTCAGAAACACACTGCCAAACATGCTGGCACTAAAAATGAACACAGCAATTACTCTGGTTATTCACATTTTGTAAGACCTTCGCAGTCCTCTTCTCCCTTGCTATTCAGATAGGCTGTAAGAACTTCCTTGTAATGCAGCAATTCTCAACCTGTGAGTCATGACCCCTTGGAGGTCAAATGACCGTTTCACAGGAGTCATATATTAGGTATCCTGAATATCAGATATTTACATTACGATTCATACCAGTAGCAAAATTATAGTTACGAAGTAGCAACAAAAATAATTTTATGGTTGAAGGTCTCCATGACACAGGGAACACATAAGGGTCACAGCATTAGGACTAAGAACCATTGATCTTAGAGATTATATCCCAAATAAACACGACATGACCTCAGAAAAGAGACCATAGCCTTGTACCTAGTTGTTTCTTAGTATGCTCAGATTTTAGCTACCACAGTGTGAGAAAGGCCAGGCCAAAGAAAAGCCACTTGTAGGTGTGCCACTCGTATGGATGGCCTTCCTATCAGATATGTAGCTAAGTAAATCTTTCTTGTAGTGCAGGGACTTTTGGTCTTCCAGCAGAACACTATGAGCTGTGAAAACTGACCCTGCCATGATATAAGAGAATCTGGCAGCATCAGAAGATTTCTTGAGGTGGGATTTCATACAGCTTAGCCTAGCCTTGAACTCATCACATAGCCCAGGATGATCTTAAACTTCTGATTCCCTTGACTTTACTTTCCAAGTGGTGAGATTACACAAGTGTGTCACCATGTCTAGTTTATGCATTGCTGGAGATTGAACCCAGAGCTTCGTTCAGGCACTCTACCAAATGAGTAAAATCCACAGAATTCAAAAGGTGGCAATCCTTCTTTGGTGTGAAAAATGTAAGTGACAGTTCATAGGGGGTTAGATATAGGCTTCCAAATCTAGGGTACAATGTTTATTCAGCTGTGGTAATTGGCCTATCCACTTTTCATCTATGGGAGTTTTCTGAGTTACCGCGGTAACCCCATCCCTCACTTGATGTCCTGCTCTCGATAAATTACCTCTCCCTATTGTTGGGCATTTCATCAAAGGTACCTCCCTATGAGTTCTGGCAGTTTCTCACCTGCCAGGTTCCTGGTACAGTCTATGTGGTACTCCTAACAACGTATTTCCTGAGGTTGTATGTTTGTTTTCTTTCTACTGAGGTCATCAATCGGGTAATACTTCTTACTCTCATGAATTGATAGGTCATTGAGACAAAAGCTAAACAAAGAAATAAGAAAATTAACAGAGGATATGAATCCAATGGAACTAACAGATAGTCATAGAACATTCCACCAACAAGTAAAAGAATATAATTTGTGAACAGCATCTCAATGAACCTTCACCAAAACTAAGTATATACTAGGTCACAAAGCAATCCTCAACAGATATAAGAAGACAGACATAACCCCTTACATCTTATTAGATTGCCATGAATTTAAAATTGACATCAAAAATAACAGAAACAACAGAAAGGCTATAAACTCATTGAAACAGAGCAACTCTCTACTCAGTGAACATTAAATCAAAGAAGAAATAAAGTAAAGGCTTTCTAGAATACAATGAAAATGAAGGCAAGACACACCCAAACTTATAAGCAACAATTAAGGAAGTGCTACCAGGAAAGTTCACAGTACTAAATGCCTTCATAAAGAAAATAGAGAAACCATATACTAGCAACATGGCAGCACACCCGAAAGCTAGAACAAACAAAAGCAAACACACCTAAGATGAGTAGACAACAATATAATCACTGAGTTGAAATCAGTTGATTAGAAAGAAAGAGAACAACACAAAGAATCAATGATACCAAGAGTTGATTCTTTGAGAAGATAGACAAGCCCTTATCCAAGCTAACTAAAAGTAAGAGAAAGAATATCCAAATTAACAAAATCCAAAATGGAAAGGGTGGCATAACAACAGACACAAGGAAACTCAAAGAATCATTGTTCATACATCAAAATCTGCTGAACACAAACTTGGCAGATTTAAATGCAATAGACTATTTTATTGGCAGGTTTCACTTAGCAGGATTAATGCTCAGATAAACAAACCAAATTGTTCGATAAATCCAAAGGAAATAGTTCATTCATTAAAACTTCCCCAACCAAAATAAATGTCCAGGCCCAGATTGTTTTATGACGGAATTCTACCAGACTTTCAGAGAAAAGCTAGTACCAGAATGTCTCAAACTAACCTACAAAATAGAAACAGAAGGAATTCTGCCAAATTCATTCCATCAGGCAAGTGTCTCCATGATACCTAAACCACACAAAGACTCAACAAAGAAATAGAGTTTCAAACCAATTTCCCTTAATAATATTTGTGCAAAAATACAGATGAAGCAAATCCAGTAACATGTCATTTCCTATCTAAAGGCCTCTATCATTTGGATGATATTGGATTCAAGGTCATTTTCACGTTCTTTGGCTGTAATAGGAGCCCTACAGAGCTTTCTATGGGAGGATAGCTGGACTCTGGTGTTGGTTCTTGTTGATTGTGCTCTCATGCTGGCCTTTAGCCATCTGTTTATTCCCCATACCTACAGACCTCCAGGAGGGCAGGTAGAGCTGTGGACCAAAATGATTAATATATATTTATTCTACTAAATATATTGGTATGCTCTCTAAGCTAGCTGATTTCTTTTTATATTCAAAGTTATAAATATCAAAGGCAGAGATGTACTAAATATGTTGTTAAGTTTTATATTAATATACATAATTAAATTTTTCTATGGTTATTTGCATTTGTAAAATATTTATCACCTTTTAAAACATTAAATGAAAAAAAATTAAATGATTTCATAAAATATTTATGTCTCCTCTTTAATAAATGAAGGGAAGTTAGAAGAATAGAGAATACCAACTTAATCTAATTCTAAGTGCTTTTTATTTTTCAAATATTCATTCTGTAGAATTGTTTAATTGAAATTCTCAGTCTAGATTACCCAAGTCCCTTTTCAGTATCTTGTAGAGGCTTTGATTATTTCATTAAAAGAAGACTCATTGGTTAGGAGAATACTATTGGTAAAGTGGTTGTCATACAAGAATGAACACATAGTTTAATCCCTAAACATATTCCCATGTGAAAAAAAATCCAAGTATCAAGGTTAATCCGTGTCATCCCAGTTCTGAAGTTCAAAGACCAGTGGCCCCTGGGACTAACTGCCTAGACGATTACAATACTCAGTAAGTTAAGGGGCAGTGCAAGACCATTCCTCAAACTCAATACAAAACCCAAATCAAGAAGAAAAAGACAATCTTTATGAAGATTAAATTTGTATCCTACATATAAATAAACATGTACATTATAAAAATTTCCCTATTTTTATTTTGAATTAATAAATGTACAGAATTTTTGCAGACTTAGTATTTATACATTAATATTTAAACTATCTGAAAGTTTAGTTATTAAAGAGTAAGCAAATAATTGTAGAACTCAACTACCACATAGTAATAGAATTCACTGACCTTTAGTAATAGTAAACAATTGACTTTGATAATAATGTGATGCTGTGGGAAAATGGAAAAAAATCATATTTTTATATAAATAGTATTTTCTGAAGAATTCAGAATAAACTAATATTTATATTCTTGGAACACTGAATTGTATTAGTAAATATTGAAACATCCTTAAACATAAGTTTTGCAATATATTAACTGAACTAAAATATTACAGAGGACACATGGCCAGTGGCTCATGAAATTTCCTATATCTGTCACTAAGAAGAGCAGAATTAATTCTACACAGTCTTATTGGAGTAGAGATTATGGGAAACTTAAACCCTTGCATGATATAGTGCCCAAAGTTTAGACTGATCAATAAAACCATTTCAGAGATGTTTAAGGTGAAGAGTAAGGAGCCCTCTGGAGATAGAAGTTCTCTTCCTTTCTGTCATTTTGATATATAGTGTGGGAAGCCGTCCCTATCAATCTGCAATCGCCATTACAAGATGGCGCAGGTTTCTGCTGTGCCTACGTGGCCTAACTGGTAAACAAGCAATATGCACATGTGCAAGAGTGTGTTCACGCCAAGTCACTGCCCATCCCAGGGCATGCTGAGAGAGCAGCCAATCAGGTGTGGACATGCCGCACTGAGGTGTATATAAGCAGCTCCTTTTTGGGGCTTGGGGTCTTCCTCTTCATGCTGAAGCTAGCGTAATAAAGAATTGCTGCAGAAGGATCTGGTTGTTTGCCTGTGTGTTCTTGCTGGCGAGATAATAGCGCACGAGAATATAGTCTACAAAAATTCCTACCACCAACAAGAATGTCCTGGAAAAGTTGAGTGTTTTTTTTTTCCCATTTTTCCTCTCCATCCCTATTTGGTGGCTGAGAAAGGTCTAATAATTGTAGATGAGTTCTCCTGATTGTGGATCTCTTAGCGTCATCTTCACAATTTTACATTTTTAAGGGTTACACAAACTTTTCTTTTCGATCTTTAACCTACTGTTCAACCTTTTAATTGCTTATGGCCATTCTATATTGATTATAACTTAACAAGAAACTTAAAGAGCAAAATGCATTTTTTTTCACAATTTGTATCAGGAATTTACCAGAATCCTACTACTGATATCATTCCTCCATTCTAGAGCAAGGGTTAACTGATTTTTCCTACTTGTAATGAATTCTTTGGAATTCCTTCTGAAAGCATTTAAGGACTCTAACACGATTATCCTTCTTGAAACAAGCTAATAAAACAATATTGCAGTGTCTACATTAGTCAAGAATGATTGTCCAACAGAATTATACTTTAGATTTAATATTAATTTCTTACAAAGATTATTTTCTCAAAAAACCAAAACATACTCATAAAGAAACACATAATTAAATAGCTGCTACATAGGAAATAACTTGACAGAAAAGTTTTTTTTAATTATATAGTAAAAAGGGAAATGTAAATAGTAGATAAATAATTGCTGGTGGCCAAACAAATAACCTTTAATAGCATACATAAAGCACACATCAATCTGTGACTGACCACTTTTCATAGTAATTTTGTACATGTATATACCCAACTTTTATCTGCAAGATACATATATATTGGGTAAATAACAAAAAGCTTCTAAAATTTGTAATAAAATCTCTCAGATAAGTGAATGTTAATATTTGTTTTATTTCAGTATTAGTTAATTTTCTTGATTTGAAAAAACATTTTTTTTGTATTTTGTCCACTAGTATATAACAATATATGCTACATGTGTAGAAGACTTTTTATTGGCACCTGTTTCTACTTAATAGAACATTTTATATTAATTGCTAATTTAGTATAACTGCCAAGATTTAACCAAGTAAAGGAAAAAAAGCACAGGCTCCAATTTTGAATTTGTATTTTTAAAAGTGATGATCACCATATTTTAAAATGTCAATAATTAAAGCACATTATTTTATTTTTATGAAAGCATGGTATACCTTCTATATCATTAAAACATAATCATTAATGCAAAAGGATATTTTGTGCATAAAATATTTCCTAAATCGTAACATCAACTATATAATTATAATACCTACTCTCTCTCTCTCTCTCTCTCTCTCTCTCTCTCTCTCTCTCTCTCTCTCTCTCTCTCCCTCTCTCTCTCTGATTATGTGTGTGTGTGTGTGAAATCTCTTCTATTACAGAGATTTCAACACAAATCAAAAAATTGTATTTAAAAGTTATAACAGTTGAACAAGTCATGATTCAATACTTTTATTTTGGCTCTCTGGAAGAACATATTTGTAAGAAAACTTTATTAAAATAAATGAGGTATTGTCTATTGTATAATGCCACATGCTCAAGTTTCTTAGTTTGAATCCAATCATGTTCATGGAGACGGAGCACAATTTATCAGTATGTTTTGCTGCCTTGAGTGACACAAATTATTAGTTTGGGATCTTAGTTTGGGAATCATTCAATTCCCCAACTTTTCTAACTGCAGCATTTACCATCTGGCATATTCTCCATGGTAATGGAGAGCTACAAGCATATGATACATTATATATATATATATATATATATATATATACATATATATATATATACATATATCTTACTGTTGATACTTTTATTTTTAACTACCCCTATCCGTGAATATCACTGCTTATGCTGACAGCATATCTCAGAGAAATAAGAGAGCATTCACTATATTCCCACAGTTTCTTACATAATTATGTCAGAGAATGTTCTTATCAGTGGTATTCAAACTTACTTGAATACAGATATTACATGAGAGCTTGTAAAAATGCAGATTACATGAGATTATCAAGTAGTTTGGGGTCATTTCAGTTCTACATTTTCAATAAATCATTCTAGATGATGCCAAGCAAATTTAGCCATAAAAATTAACTTATATAAAAATACCTTTGTAAAGAAGCTCATTATGAGTTTAAACATGTATTTAAAAATATTAAAACAGAGAAATCTTGGTCAAGTTTCCTTTCACAAGTTTGTAATTTAAAATTGTGTTCTGCTCTTATATGTGTAAATTTAGCATCGGAACATCACAGAAAGTTTATGTTTTATTCCTCAATTTTTAACTAATTTTAATTTTATACCATTATGTCTGTAGACTCCTGAGCACCACCTGGTATTTGGCTGTGAGTCACTGCACCTCTTTTCAACACCTGTTGGGTGAATCCTCTCAGGAGACAGTTATGCTAGGTTCCTATCTGCACACATACCAGAATATCACTAATAATGTCATCAATTAGCTCTTTTTAAAGAGATGGGTCTCAAGTGGGAGTGCAAACTGCTATAACCACTTTGGAAATACATTTGTCTGTTTCTCAGAAAGTTGGGAATATTTCTACCCCAATACCCAGCTATACCACTCTTGGACATATACCCACAGGATGCTCCAATACAAAACAATTCAAAAGCCGGCCGTGCTGGCGCACGCCTTTAATCCCAGCACTCAGAAGGCAGAGAGGCAGGCGAATTTCTGAGTTTGAGGCCAGCCTGGTCTACAAAGTGAGTTCCAGGACAGCCAGGCCCATACAGAGAAACCCTGTCTCGAAAAATCAAAAAGGATTTTGTATTTGTATTGTTTTGTTTTGTTGGTTTTTGGTTTTTTTTTTAATTTTTGTTCATTTTTCCCTATTTATTAACTGTGAAATGTCTAACTGTTAGGTTAACAAATGCTGATAATATCCATCTTTTAGCAGCCTCCTTCTGTATGTAGGTTCAGGAGATGCTTACATGCTGCAAGCCATGCTAACTGGTCTCAACTTATATTCAGATGCATTGATTTTGATAGAACTTTGGATGTTGTCAAATATTTATGGTGTCCTTTTATTTTTTCATGTGTTTCATATCCTTGTGTGTGGCTTCTTTTTCAACCGTCTTTCCCATTATTATAATTAATGCATATTTTAATTGGTTTATGATTCACCTTTGATCTGTGTGAATATTATTAGTCTTTCTTTCCTTATTGTTACTTTTAAAATTTGTTAATTTCATAGCTCTGTACACTATATTATGATCATTTGTTCCCTCCAGTTTTCTTCAACTCTTCCTCAATGACTTTACTGTCTGACAAATTCTGCATAGTCGTGCTGCCTGTATGTATATAGGTATAGGGTCATCTCTTGAAGGATAGACTACCTTGTCATAGTCACACCATTATATTCTTCCTTCAGCCACTGTCAACTTTCAGTAGTTCCTTGGCTAAGGGTGGACATTTTAAGCTTCTTCCTGATCTATACTGGAATGTTGTCTAGACTGAGTATACTTTGGAATGTTTCCTCTATGGTTGATGAATGCAAGTCTTGCGAAGTAATATGATTTTCAAGAAACATATACACCACCCCCATTTAGTTACATTTGCATTGTAGGGACATTTGTAATCTACTCTTCCAAATCCATGTATGTAATATGATATTAAAAATCATGTTCAGGACAATAAAAGAAAAAGTATGCAATTTAATGAACATCTTTTTTTTATTTTTTGAGATTATAATTTATTTATGATATTCATCCTCTCCCTTTTTTCCTTCTAAACTCTCTCATATTCCTCCACACTCAGATTCAAGTTTATGCCTCTCATGCTCATCCATCAACTGGATAGTGAACACTAGTTTTAGTTAGGTGACATGAATTCAATTTTCTTTTTAGATTCTGCATGTATCTGGGATCATGCCCTAGCTGTCTTTTTACATTCAACTAATTTCATTTTGCACACGGTCTTCAGTTTTCATCAGTTTTGCTGCAAGTTGCAGCATCTCCCTTTCCAAGGTAGACTTAATATATGTAATATCTAATATGGTCTTTGTCCATTAATCTGTCAACATTCATCTAGAGCTTTCAGCATCTTGTCTACTTTGGACAATACCACATTGAAGATCAGTGTGAAATGAGCACAGACATTTATTAAAAGTATTAGAGTTTATGTAAATTGATTGACCAATTAAAAACTTCACATATGTATCCTGTACAATGTTTTAAATTTTTAAAGAACTAAATCAAGCTAATTTATATATGCATTAACATATAAAATTGTGCGACATGGATTTTAAAATGATTCTTTGGACATTTCCATTAATAAAATGTATTACAATTAGCTATAATATTACACAATAGATATATTGAACATATTCTTTTATCTTAAATTTTATATTTTAATATTACCTATGCAAGCAGTATTGGTATTTCTAGGTCTAAGTGATTTTACATAATTTCTTGCCCTAGGTTTGTTCATGTATTTGTTAAAAATGACACAGAGCACTTAGTTCCAGCCTTTCTCTAATTCAACCACAGAGTTCCTGACTTCAGTTGAATGGTTGGGGGCATTTGTATCTGTCTCAGTCAGTTACTTGCTCTGCCATGTGTTTACCACATTAAAGAAAACTCTGAATAACATGACTGCACATCGTTTGGGATGCCAAAATTTGGGACACTGGTGCCATCAAATGTTAGTGGGGATACATTACAGCAGGTATTGCTCACTAGTGAGCATGCAAAACAACATGGCTACTCTGGAAGAAGTTCTTGCCCAGCTGAATCTCTTCTTTTGCTTGATTCAGCAATTAAAATCCTTGTTTTTTTTTTTTAATCCCAAATAAAACAATCATTACATCCATATAAAAACACAGACAAGGGCTGGGGAATTGATTTAGCAGGTAAAGGTACTAGCTGCCAAGTCTGAGGGCCAGAGCTTGATTCCCCAGAATTCTCAGAATATATAGATACATCAGAATATTATATATGCATAATATATGTCAGATTGTATGGCATAACCAATACCATTGATAATATTTTGTGATATTTGAGGAAGGGTTCTGTAGAAATCCTTTGACAAATGACTCAAGAAGATGGAAATCATTTCTGACATTGTAAGTTTTATTTAGTGGCATAAAATATTTGTCTAATTGGGGTGTTGCCTCCTCCATTATATGATGACTGAATTTATTTTTCAAATACATATTAGGAAGCTTCTTAATAGTAGGTTTACAAATGGATTTTTCAAAAGGCATTTAGTGTTAATTGTCTCTCCCTAAACCTGTTTCTTTATTCTGACCTCCCATTCTATGTCACATTTAACAATATTATTTTAGTATCTTCTATATCACTTTCTAATGCTACATTACATTTCATATATAACATTACATTTCATATATAACATTTCATTTCTCCTTCCCAAAAAAAAAAAAAAAAAAAAACTTACTCCTCCTGCTATGGTCCCTTACTAGATACCCAACACTGTTTTTATTCATATTTAAACACATATATCTAAATTTTAAATATAACATTAACATAAAGAGAGAACATGAAATAGTTATCTTTTGGGTTCTGAGGTACCTCCCACCGAATGAGGTTTTTTGATTCAGTCCACTTACATGAAATTAATAGTTTGATTTTTCTCAACACCTGAAAAATATCGCAATGTGTAAATGTTCCACACATTCATTATGGATTCATAACTTGAAGGCCATCTTGGCTTTTTTCAATTTCTGAGTATTATGAATAAGGCAACATTGCACATCTATGGGGAATTATTTCGATAGTAAGATAATATAGTACATTGAGTAGTAGAGTTCTAACGGTAGTATAATAGAATCTTGGGATAGATGAGTTTTTAGCTTGTTTTCAAAACTATCAAAATCATTTATTTCCACGGTGTCTATACTAGTTTATAGCCCTAATACCAATGAATAAGTTTACCTTTGACTAAATTCCCAAAAGCATGAGCTTTCACTTGTTTTGTTGATGTTTGCCATTCTTACTGGGGGGATGATAAAAGTACCAAAATTGTTTGAATTTTCATGAGGACTTAAGTTCTTGAACCTTGGCAAGTTGCTTTTAGTCATTTGTGTTTCATCTTAGTAGTTATCAATATCTAATAACTACAAGCACTGTACCCTTCAAGAGCGATATGACTGCCATATATACTGGTATAATAGTGACAAAAATGTTATGGGAGACAAAAACCACACTCTTTAAAAATCGTACTTAAGGTTCACTCCATGAGATGGAACCCATGGGTGACACTTCTGAATTAGACAAGAATCTAAAACTACATAAAGCACAGGCCTCAGAGAAAACTCACTATACTATTATAATTCTAAAGTACACAACAGTTAAATATCTTACATACACAGAGCAACATCTTTCTCAGCCAACATCAGAGAAACTACTTTTTGCATGTGATAGCATATAAACCCACAAGTGGTCAATATGAAGATATTAAGAGTGTTTGGAACATTCAGTTCAAAGCAGATATGCTGCCTTTATCAAAAATTTCCTCACAATGCTCAGAAATCTACAGGAAAGAGAACATGAAATGATTTCTAAGATCCAGAGATAATGGATAATTTCAGTATGTTTCTACAAGCACATGAGTGATACACATGTGAACTCACAGATATTTTTTGCAGCATGTACAGGAGCTGCAGAAGTGCCTTAGAGACAAAAATCTCAGCACGGAGAAGTATAGAGAAGTTTCAATCCAACAACATGACTTCTGTGATAAGAGATACCACCCAAAGACATTCTAGATGGATGGGATCTGGCTGGATTTCAGACTTGTCCTGGATTATAGTATGATTTTCCTGGAATATAAGCAAGCCGTTAGTATATACCTCTAATTCCAAACAATTTAGGTAATTTTTTTTTGGAAGGAAGCAGTCATAATTTAAATTGAGGTCTAATTGAGAGAAGGCAATTCAGTTTAGTTTGGGCAATGTTGTGGGTTCATCTGAGTTCAGTTCATTGGAGTTTGATACACCTCAGTTAAATGCAGTTGAGTTCGGTTGAGTTATTGCAGTTCTGTTCAGCTCAATCCTGTTCAGTTCAGTTTAGTTCAGTTTAGTTTAGTTCAGTTCATTTCAGTTCAGTACAGTCGAGTTTATGTAGTAAGTGCAATTCAGTTGGTGGAATTCAGAGGCAGTTTTTCCAAGCAGAGCAATTCAGTAATATGCTTAGAGAAGCCAGATTCAATCAGTCAGCTTGGAGAGGAAATTGAGCCAGAAGAGCAAGTTGAACCAACCAGCAAGAGTTCAGAAATAACTAGAACAGGTGAGAGAATTTAGGATTAAGCCTCTTCGACAACAATTACATCAGGAAAATAAAAGTGAAATTTATAGAGAAGTGTATATAAACTTCTACCATAACAAGCTATTTGCAATTAATAGCGACATGCAAAGGAAAACTCAGTTTTCTAAAATGAAGTGTCACTGGATATGTCAACCACATTGTAAAAAAGGGAACATCCTCAGTATTTGCTCAACAGAAAGTGTAGATGATTTATGTGTGTGGGGAAGTTGATTTGTTATGTTATTTTTTGAGAATATTAGATATTTATCCATTTGCATTATTTTGCTTTAAGTTTTTGTTTTGAGAGAGATAGAGGAAGAACAAGACTGTTGGTGGATAGAGAGATGAGATAAATCTAGGAAGAAATGGAAAAAAGGAAATGATACTATTAAAATATATTTCAGGGAAAGAAAAATTTAGATAAAATATAAATTGATGATAACAAGATAACTCAAAAGGTAAAGATGCTTGCTACCAATTCTGATAACCTAACTATACATGGTAGAAGGTGAAGTTTGGTGGCACGTATTTTACTACTGACTTGCTGTGTCAGCCTGGCAAATATTAAAAAATAAGGTGATGAAATGTAAGATTTTATAAATGATAAGTATTGAATGCAATATCAGCAATTAAGAAAGAAGTGAATAAAGTGAGAGAAAAGAAAGAAAATGTTAGGCTTTTAAAGGTGAGAAAACTTAAAAAACAATCTCAAAATATAAAGTGAGTTGTTTCATTGATAATGACAACAGCAAAAAACAATCAAACACCAAATTCCAATATGAAATGTTGCTGCCTAGACTTCGATTCACATTTTGTCATAATCGTCCCAGTGCTTGAACAATAACACAACTAACTATTCCTAGGCATGGTTGCCAAAAATGAGCTTTTCATTTTTTAGTTTTACCTTGTTTGCTAAAAGCATTTTCTGAATATTCTATCAATAATAAGAAAAAAACAACAAAAAAACCATGAAAATCACTTATTTTACCCAAGGAGACATCCTCAGTAGGTCTTCAGAGGATCGGATATGATTGATATATTTAATACCGTTATTAGCTGTTATTTGAGTGGTCACGGGCTTTCAGGAAGTCCTTGAGTAATAAATATTAATAAACCAATATCATTGCCATGAAAATACATCCAGTGATACTTATACCCATGAATCTTACTGTCTTTTGGTATAGATCTACATTATTGGTACACATAGCCTATGTGCCTCTGGAAAGAACAGAGTTCAAATGTAAGTGTCTTCATCTGTTAAGTTACTATTTTGTGGTTTATTGATTGCTTTGTTAAACAAGTACTATAATGAAACATAGATGTCACTGACTAGCTACCCTGGCTGGCCCTGGAACCCTCCAGTCTCTGCTTTTAGAGTCCTGAGATTGCATAAACACACGGCCAAACTTGACTTTTTATAACATACAACTGCTTGAGATCTATATTTAGTCCTCATGTATGGACAGCAAGCATTTTTACCAATGACATTTTGTGAACTCACAATGAAAGTTATTATTTTAAAAGTATTGTACATGCTTTAACATAAAAATATTAGCAAAATGAGAGATGCTTTAGAAAATATTTGTAAACTCAATTGTTTGTATGCTAGAAGAAAATCTTTAAATGAGAGTGTAGGCTTTGAAAATCTTTTTTTTTTTCCTAATGTCATTTTCTCTGATAACTAAATAAATTTTCTCTGATAACTAAATAAAAGATAAAGGTGTAATTAATTGGCTTTGGGCATGTCATCCTAATTATCATTTGAATATACTCCCTTTCCTTTCATTCGGCAGTTCAGACTCAGTTGATGTGAAAGAAGTATTTCAATTAATGAGCCAAAATTTTCCCCGGACATCACTTTAGTTAGCAAGCTGATGTTATGGTTTCTACGTCTGAGAAAAGCACGTGAAAATGAACTGTTTCTCGCATGGACAATCTCTTAAAAAGAGGTACTCATATGACTGCTAAAAATGGAACTAGGAGATAACTGGGGATGCAGGACAATTATTTAGCTTATGGTGCATTCCATTGTGTCATAGCTAGTTATAAAAAGTAATGAAACTCTCTCACAAATCCATAAGGCTTGATGAACACCCAGTCACATATCTCAAGAATGAAGGCTTACGTAATTGTTAGTAATTGAATACTGACCAACTGAGGGCCTGGTTTTTTTAACAGACAGATTAAGGACAGAGCACTGAAAGCCATACCCATCTATAAATTCTTTTGAATAGACACAGAAATTGGGACAAGCATAACTTTAATTCCTATGTCCTATTTTCCTCATATATTTTATGTATGTCTAATATTATAACATTTTGTACATTTTGTTTTGCTAAATAATGTTTATAAATATCATTTTGATGGTATGTAGTGATATTCTATTTTAAATATATTTAGTGTACATTAAAACAGCATAAACTAAATTTGGATATTGCTGAAGAAACATATATGTGAGCAGTGATTCATTTTGTTATCTGGACAAATGGTTTTGCAATACAAAAGTAAATTGTATTTTTTGAAAATTTTTTCAGTATATATTTAGAAAAAAATTCAAATGATAAAAATATAAACTCTGTTAATATGTTAATATGTAAGTCAATTTCCTAAATTACAGTCTACAGGTTTCTCCTATCAATTCTAAAATATATCTTGGTTCAAATATTTGTCCTTACCCAACTTCTTATGTTATTATACTTCACTAGAGTGTGTATGTGTATATATATATATATATATATATTAATTTTTATAATATATATGTTAATTCCTCAGGTTTTGTGATGACCTTTTTATTTTACTACATGAGTCTGGACATGGTATTTTTCTTTTTTTGCATTTCATAGTTACCATTTTCTCTTCTTCATTCTTCCTACTGCAGCTTTATGAAAACTCTTCAGAAGGCAAACCGAAGGTCAGGTCTCTACTGTTTAATATTTCCCTACGGGAGATGTTGGCTATTTCTTTATTATTGTTTCTAAGATTTTCATAATTTTCACAACATCTCAGATATTGCCATTTTTATTATATTAATAGTGTCCTATGGTCATTGAGCTATTAAACTATACCCAAATAGATAGCATAGTCAACTGATAAATGTATGAGTTGCTGACCAGCAGCTTTAACACTTCTCTTCAAGTCATTGTACTCCTTTAAACACCAAAAATTTAAAATTAACTCCATGTGTAACTTCATAATGACTTAAGTTGAAATGAAAGAAAAATATGTGATTGCCACTTAAAATGAGAGGCAGTAATAAGTATATTGTGTGAAATGTTAAATATGAGAAAGACTGATAGCTAGCAATATTTAATCAAAACACATACAAAGGAAAATTTCCTGAAGGGAAATAAAATTTCAGTACAGCGACTACACAAATATCATGAAGAAAAGCTTTCATTGTTTGTTATGAAGAATGTTTTAGTGGTGTGGATAGATCAAAGAATCTCCAATATTTCTTTAAGCTAAAGTCGAATACCAACCAGGGCCCTGGCTTTATTTATTTGTTGCAAGTTACATGAAAGTGTTAGAATACGAACTAAGCAGAAGAGGTTGGAGTATAAAGTTCAAGGAAGTTGGCTTCTTCCATAACAGAAATGCAAGGTGAAAGCAAGGTGAAGCAGCTGAGGGAGTTGCAGTATCAAGCTAAGACCATTTTTCAAAGTTCCTGTGCTAACAAATATTTGAAGAAATTTATTCTAAGACTTTCACAGCTGGAGAGAATTCAATTCCTGGCTCCACAATTTTCAAATACAGTCTGACACTTTGGATAGATGCTAATGCAGCTGATGAGATTAAGTTAAACCACTGCATCATTCCCAATTGGACTTTTGTTTGGGAAATTTCCCCCATGCCGATAAGTTCTAGACTTGTTTCTACTTTCTCTTCTATTATATTTAGTGCATCTGCTTTTATGTTGGGGTCCTTGATCCACTTGCACTTGAGCTTTGTACAGAGTGACAAATATGGGTATATTTTCATTTTTCTACATACCAGCTGCCAGTTAGACCAGTATCATTTATTGAAGATACTTTCTTTTTTTCTGTTGTATATTTTTGGCTTCATTGTCACAGATAAAGTGTCTATAAGTGTATGATTGTACTTCTGTGTCTTCAATTCTATTCCTGGAACTTAACTTATATATAATTGCATGTCAAAACATGAGATGCTAGGAACCCAACTTGAGTCCTCTGTAAGAGAATTACACTAAAGAGGTTTAAGGTTGGATATATTCTCTCTCTCTCTCTCTCTGTCTCTCTCTGTCTCTCTCTGTCTCTCTCTCTCTCTCTCTCTCTCTCTCTCTCTCTCTCTCTCTCTCTCTGTGTGTTTTTCTGTTTCTCTCACTTTCTATATAATTTTCTCTACCGGTCAAAGCACTATTTACGGATGAGTTGTTTCTGTTGGCCAACCCTGTGGGCTCTAGGAACGAAATTCATGTAGTTGGGCTTAGCAGCAGGTACATTCTCCCACTAAGCAAACTTTTTGGCTCTTGATGCATTTGAAAGTATTCAATTATTTCAATATAAGGTCCTGTATTTTCCCCTTGTTTGAATATATTTATTTGTATGAACTTTTAAAGGTTGTATATTCAGAACAGAAATTCTTTATTATATAGATTTCATATGCATTTTAAGTATTTTACATATTATTTTATTAATTTATAGTTTATGGAAGATTTGTGATTTTTTTTAATGAAAACCTTTCCAAATGCAAAAAACAAAAAAACAAAAAAACATGTGCTAATTGCGAAACTATTTTAGTATGCTGAGTGCAATAACCAGGTAAGTAAATTTAAAAAATGATCAAAAATTCAATACAAGGACTAAATTTTCATTAAAGTTCAAAACCCAGAGAAGTCATGATGATCCAGAAGTTCAGAAGACAGACAGATAGACACACACACACACACACACACACACACACACACACCACACACACACACACACACATATATATATATATATATATATATATATATATATATATATATATATATATATATATATATACTGGCCCCAAAGAGTAGAATTAAAGGATTTAGAAAATACACATGAACCTAAGAATGAAGCATGTGTGTTGATAGGGGAGGAATTGCACTATAGAATATAAGAAATGGACTTGATCAAAACATATCAGGTGTGTGTATGAAGTACTCAAACTAATTTAAAATGTTATGTGAAATTTACTATGAATTATAAAACCAAAAAAGGAAATAGATAAAAGACACTTCAAAAGTAATATTTGATAATTTTTAGTGGAGTAGACCAAACTTATCTTCTATAATTGGACATTTAATAAATTTGTCCAATTTAAAGATATTTTAATCCATATGTAAATGTTAAGAATGTGTCTTGGAGATACAAAAATTTGTATTCTACTAGATAACATAGTTATGAACTTTAAGGCACACACACAAAATACCTTGGAAGGAGTTATAGAGACAAATGTTGGAGCAGAGACTGAAGGAAGGACCATCCAGAGACTGTCACACTTGGGGATCCATACCATAAATAACCACCAAACCCAGACATTATTGCAAAAGCCAACAAGAGTTTGCTGACAGGAGCCTGATAGAGCTGTCTCCAGTGCCTGGCAAATACAGAAGTGGATCCTCACAATCATCCATTGGACAGAGCACAAGGTCCCCAATGAAGGAGCTAGAGAAAGTACCAAAGGAGCTGAAGGGGTTTGAAGCCCTATAGGAGGAACAACAATATGAACTAACCAGTACCCACAGAGCTCCTTGGAAGAAAACTACCAATCAAAGAAAACACCTGGTGTGACTCATGGCTCCCGCTGCATATGTAGCAGAGGATGGCCTGGTGGGTCATCAATGCCCTAGGTCCTGAGAAGATTTTATGCCCCAGTATAGGGTAATGCCAGGACCAGGAATGGGAGTTAGGGAGTTGGGGAGCAGGGGGAGGGGAAGGGAATAGGGGATTTTTGGAGGGAAAACTAGAAAAGGAGATAACATTTGAAATATAAATAAAGAAAATATATAATAAATAAAAATAAATTAATTAAAAAAAACACACACATACAAATAAACACATACTGGCAGTAAAAAAGAAATGTTGGAAACAAAATAACATTATTGACCTTTACTATGAAGTACAATTAATTTAATTGTATGAAAATTCACTGTTTCTTTGTTCTGTCATCAAGGAATTTGAACTCATTGATAGATGTACTAAAATTTGTCTGAAAAATAATTTACTAGATGGGTTTAGAAATAAATTAAGCATCCCAGTTATCAGATGAATGTCATATATGCTAGAATCAGACCTTTTACATACTATGGAAATAATCATATTAACAATGAAAACATTTTAATTGCATTTGATCAAAAAAAGTATATAGAACTATTGTACAATAAAGCAATGCTAATGCATAGTACACAGGAAATGGGCGTGGAAATGATATATATTATAAATACTTATATTTATGTATTTATATTTTTATTATATTCAGTAACATATATTAATATAGCATGTAATTTATTTATAAGATTTTTTTGATAATGTGCATTTATATCAATATAATACATATAAATGTATTTAATATAATATATTTAATATAATATTTATGTATATAACATATTTATTAATATAGATATGAAGCACAATCAATGATTACTGCTGTATCATTTACAATGTAGATGTTTAATTCATAAAAATGAATTAAAATGAAATTAAGCACAAAAATAAGAACAATAAGCAAATCAAAAAACTAATTCTGTCTTAAGAATATCAGAAACCTAACCCTCGAGACAGCTTCTGGGACAGGCAGGAGCCACAGAGCCACTGAGGCAGCACCCTTTTCAGGCTGCAGACATCCAGCCACCCTCCCAGTCAGAGGAGGACAGGAGTCCACCCGGCACAGGAGCCCTCTGCCTCATGAGCAGGGAGAGCCATCTTGGTTCAGGGACTACTCCGAACTTAGGAACTTAGTCTGCACAGGTGAGAGTGTGCACCACAGAAGCTGACAGCTTCTGTGACCTGCCAAAGCAACACAGCATCTGGGAAAGGTCTTGTTTTGGGCCTTCTTCTTCGGCCAGGAGGAGGTCCAAACACCAGATATCTGTGCACCTTCCCTGTAAGAGAAGAGCTTGCCAGCAGAGAGTGCTCTAACCACTGAAACTCAGAGGAGAGAGCCTGTCTCCCAGGTCTGCTGATAGACAGTAATCAGAATCACCAGAAGAACAATCTCTAAACAGAGACAACTATAACAACTAACTCCAGAGATTACCAGATGGCGAAAGGTAAATGTAAGAATCTTATTAACAGAAACCAAGACCACTCACCACCAACAGAACCCAGCACTCCCACTTCGCCCAGTCCAGGGCACCCCAACACACCCAAAAAGCTAGACCTGGATTTAAAAGCATATCTCATGATGATGGTAGAGGACATCAAGAAGGACTTTAATAACTCACTTAAAGAATTACAGGAGAACATTGCTAAAGAGTTACAAGTCCTTAAACAAAAACAGGATAACACATCCAAACAGGTGAAGGAAAAGAACAAAACCATACTAGACATAAAAAGGGAAGTAGAAACAATAATGAAAACCCAAAATGAGTCAACACTGGAGATAGAAACCCTAGGAAAGAAATCTGGAACCATAGATGCGAGCATCAGCAACAGAATACAAGAGATGGAAGAGAGAATCTCAGGTGCAGAAGATTCCATAGAGAACATAGGCACAACAATCAAAGAAAATGGAAAATGCAAAAAGATCCTAACTCAAAACATCCAGGAGATCCAGGACACAATGAGAAGACCAAACTTACAGATAATAGGAGTGGATGAGAATGAAGATTTTCAACTCAAAGGACCAGCAAACATCTTCAACAAAATTATAGAAGAAAACTTCCCAAATCTAAAGAAAGAGATGCCCATGAACATACAAGAAGCCTACAGAACTCCAAATAGACTGGACCAGAAAAGAAATACCTCCCGACACATAATAATCAGAACAACAAATGCACTAAATAAAGATAGAATACTAAAAGCAGTAAGAGAAAAAATACAAGTAACATATAAAAGCAAGCCTATCAGAATTACACCAGATTTTTCACCAGAGACTATGAAAGCCAGAAGATCCTGGACAGATGTTATACAGACACTAAAAGAACACAAATTCCAGCCCAGGCTACTATACCCAGCCAAATTTTCAATTAACATAGATGGAGAAACCAAAGTATTCCACGACAAAAACAAATTCACACATTATCTCTCCACGAATCCAGCCCTTCAAAGGATAATAACAGAAAAAACCAATACAAAGACGGGAACCAAGCCCTAGAAAAAACAAGAAGGTAATCCCTCAACAAACTAAAAGAAGACAGCCACAAGAACAGAATGCCAACTTTAACATCAAAAATAACAGGAACCAACAATTACTTTTCCAGAATATCTCTTAATATCAATGGATTCAACTCCCCAATAAAAAGACATAGACTAACAAACTGGCTACACAAACAAGACCCAACATTTTGCTGCTTACAGGAAACTCATCTCAGAGAAAAACATAGACACTACCTCAGAATGAGAGGCTGGAAAACAATTTTCCGAGCAAATGGTATGAAGAAACAAGCTGGAGTAGCCATTCTAATATCTGATAAGATTGACTTCCAACCCAAAGTCGTCAAAAAAGACAGGGAGGGGCACTTCATACTCAACAAAGGTAAAATCCTCGAAGAAGAACTATCAATTCTGAATACCTATGCTCCAAATACAAAGGCAGCCACATTCATTAAAGAAACTTTAGTAAAGCTCAAAGCACACATTGCACTTCACACAATAATAGTGGGAGACTTCAACACACCACTTTCACCAATGGACAGATCATGGAAACAGAAACTAAACAGGGACACAGTGAAACTAAGAGAAGTTATGAATCAAATGGATCTGGCAGATATCTACAGAACATTCTATCTTAAAACAAAAGGATATACCTTCTTCTCAGCACCTCATGGTACCTTCTCCAAAATTGACCACATAATTGGTCATAAAACAGGCCTCAACAGATACAAAAATATTGAAATTGTCCCATGCATCCTATCACATCCCCATGGACTAAGGCTGATCTTCAATAACAAAATAATTAATAGAAAGCCAACATTCACGTGGAAACTGAACAAAACTCTTCTCAATGATACCTTGGTCAAGGAAGGAATAAAGAAAGAAATTAAGGACTTTTTAGAGTTCAATGAAAATGAAGCCACAACATACCCAAACTTATGGGACGCAATGAAAGCATTTCTAAGAGGAAAACTCATAGCTCTGAGTGCCTCCAAAAAGAAACTAGAGAGAGCACACATGAGCAGTGTGACAACACACCTACAAGCTCTAGAACAAAAGGAAGCAAATTCACCCAAGAGGAGTAGACGGCAGGAAATAATCAAACTCAGGGGCGAAATCAACCAAGTGGAAACAAGAAAAACTATTCAAAGAATCAACCAATCAATTAGCTGGTTTTTTGAGAAAATCAACAAGATAGATAAACCCTTAGCCAGATTCAATAGAGGGCACAGGGAAAGCATTCTAATTAACAAAATCAGAAATGAAAAAGGAGACATAACAACAGATCCTGAAGAAATCCCAAACACCATCAGATCCTTCTACAAAAGGCTATATTCAACAAAACTGGAGAACCTGGATGAAATGGAAAAGTTTCTAGACAGATACCAGGTACCAAAGTTGAATCAAGATCAGGTTAATGATCTAAACATCCCTATATCCCCCAAAGAAATAGAAGCAGTCATTAATAGTTTCCCAACCAAAAAAAGCCCAGGACCAGATGGGTTTAGTGCAGAGTTCTATCAGACCTTCAAAGAAGATCTAATTCCAGTTCTTCACAAACTATTCCACAAAATAGAAACAGAAGGTACTCTACCCAACTCATTCTATGAAGCCACAATTACTCTGATACCTAAACCACAAAAAGACCCAAAAAGATAGAAAATTTTTAAACCAATATCCATTATGAATATTGATGCAAAAATCCTCAATAAGGTTCTTGCTAACCAAATGCAAGAATACATCAAAACAATCATCCATCCTGACCAAGTAGGTTTCATCGCAGGGATGCAGGGATGGTTCAATATACGGAAATCCATCAATGTATTTCAGTATATAAACATATTCAAAGACAAAAACCACATGATCATCTTTTTACATGCAGAAAAAGCATTTAACAAGATCCAAAACAAATTTATGATAAAAGTCTTGGAAAGATCAGGAATTCAAGGCCCATACCTAAACATGATAAAAGCAATCTACAGCAAACCTGTCGCCAACATCAAAGTAAATGGTGAGAAGCTTGAAGCAATCCCACTAAAATCAGGGACTAGACAAGGCTGTCCACTCTCTCCATACCTATTCAACATTTTACTTGAAGTCCTAGCCAGAGCAATTCGACAACAAAAGGAGATCAAAGGGATACAAATTGGAAAAGATGAAGTCAAAATATCACTTTTTGCAGATTATATGATAGTATATATAAGTGACACTAAAAATTCCACCAGAGAACTCCTAAACCTGATAAACAGCTTCGGTGAAGTAGCTGGATATAAAATTAACTCAAACAAGTCAATGGCCTTTCTCTACACAAAGAATAAACAGGCTGAGAAAGAAATTAGGGAAACAACACCCTTCTCAATAGTCACAAATAATATAAAATATCTTGGCGTGACTCTAACTAAGGAAGAGAAAGATCTGTATAATAAAAACTTCAAGTCTCTGAAGAAAGAAATTATAGAAGATCTCAGAAGATGGAAAGATCTCCCATGCTCATGGATTGGCAGGATCAACATTGTAAAAATGGCTATCTTGCCAAAAGCAATCTACAGTTTCAATGCAATCCCCATCAAAATTCCAACTCAATTCTTCAACGAATTAGAAAGTGATATCTGCAAATTCATCTGGAATAACAAAAAACCTTGGATAGCAAAAAATCTTCTCAAGGATAAAAGAACCTCTGGTGGAATCACCATGCCTGACCTAAAGCTGTACTACAGAGCAATTGTGATAAAAACTGCATGGTACTGGTATAGTGACAGACAAGTAGACCAATGGAATAGAATTGAAGACCCAGAAATGAAGCCACACACCTTGATCTTCGACAAGGGAGCTAAAACCATCCAGTGGAAGGAAGACAGCATTTTCAACAAATGGTGCTGGCACAACTGGTTGTTATCACATAGAAGAATGCGAATTGATCCATTCCTATCTCCTTGTACTGAGGTCAAATCTAAGTGGATCAAGGAACTTCACATTAAACCAGATACACTGAAACTTATAGAGGAGAAAGTGGGGAAAAGGCTTGAAGATATGGGCACAGGGGAAAAATTCTTGAATAGAACAGCAATGGCTTGTGCTGTAAGATCGAGAATTGATAAGTGGGACCTCATGAAACTGCAAAGCTTCTGCAAGGCAAAAGACACCGTCAATATGACAAAAAGACCACCAACAGATTGGGAAAGGATCTTTACCTATCCCAAATCAGATAAGGGACTAATATCCAATATATATAAAGAACTCAAAAGGTGGACTCCAGAAAATCAAATAACCCCTTTAAAAAATGGGGCTCAGAACTGAACAAAGAATTCTCACCTGAGGAATACCGAATGGCAGAGAAGCACCTGAAAAAATGTTCAACATACTTAATCATCAGGGAAATGCAACTCAAAACAACCCTGAGATTCCACCTCACACCAGTCAGAATGGCTAAGATCAAAAATTCAGGTGACAGCAGATGCTGGCGAGGATGTGGAGAAAGAGGAACACTCCTCCATTGTTGGTGGAATTACAAGCTTGTACAACCACTTTGGAAATCAGTCTGGCGGTTCCTCAGAAAATTGGACATAGTACTACCGGAGGATCCAGCAATACCTCTCCTGGGCATATATCCAGAAGATGTCCCAACTGATAAGGAGGACACATGCTCCACTATTTTCATAGCAGCCTTATTTATAATAGCCAGACGCTGGAAAGAACCCAGATGCCCCTCAACAGAGGAATGGATACAGAAAATATGGTTCATTTACACAATGGAGTACTACTCATCTATTAAAAAGAATGTATTTGTGAAATTCCTAGCCAAATGGATGGACCTGGAGGGCATCATCTTGATTGAGGTAACACAATCACAAAGGAACTCACACAATATGTATTCACTGATAAGTAGATATTAGCCCAAACTTAGGATACCCAAGATATAAGATACAATTTGCTAAACGCATGAAACTCAAGAAGAATGAAGACCAAAGTGTGGACACTGTGCCCCTTCCTAGAATTGGGAACAAAACACCCATGGAAGGAGTTACAGAGACGAAGTTTGGAGCTGTGATGAAAGGATGGACCATCTATAGACTCCCATATCCAGGGATCCATCCCATAATCAGCTTCCAAACGCTGACACCATTGCATACACTAGCAAGATTTTGCTGAAAGGACCCAAATATAGCTGTCTATTGTGAGACTATGCCGGGGCCTAGCAAACACAGGAGTGGATGCTCACAGTCAGCAATTGGATGGATCACAGGACTCCCAATGGAGAAGCTAGAGAAAGTACCCAAAGAGCTAAAGGGATTTGCAACCCTATAGTTGGAACAACATGATGAACTAACCAGTACCCCGGAGCTCTTGTCTCTAGCTGCAGATGTATGGAAAGATTGTCTAGTCGGCCATCACTGGAAAGAGAGGCCCATTGGACTTGCAAACTTTATATGCCCCAATACAGGGGAATGCCAGGGTCAAAAGAATGGGAATGGGTGGGTAGGCAAGTGGGGGGCGGTATGGGGGACTTTTGTGATAGCATTGGAAATGTAATTGAGGAAAATACGTAATAAAAAAAATAAAAATAAAACCTAACCCTCAAAAATTTGGACCCAGTGTTGTTCCTGTCTAAGGAAATGCAGGTACAAAAATAGAGAAGACTGAAGGAAAGGCAATGTGACCTGCCTAACTAGGGAACCATCCCATGCGAAGGCACCAAACTCCAACACTATTGCTGGAGCCAAGATGTGCTTGCAGATAATAGCCTAGTATGGATGCCCTCTAAGAGGCTCTACCAGCAGCTGACTGAGATAGATGCAGATACTTACAGCCAAACATTGGGTTGAGATTGAGGACCCCTATGTAAGCATTAGGGAAGGACTAAAGGAGCTGGAGGTAATGGCAAACCCTTAAGAACACCAAAAGTTTCAAATGATTCAGACCCTTCAGCTCCCAGAGACTAAGTCTCCATCCAAAGAACATACATGGGCTGGTCAGTGGTTCTGGCACACATATAGCAGAGGACTGCCTTGTTTGGCCTCATTGGAAGAGGATGTGCCTACTCCTGTAGAGACTTGATGACTCAGCGAAGGAGGATGTGGTGTTGGGGGTAAAATGGGGGTGGTTGACTTAGTAAGAGAATGGTTGGGTAGAACTTTTTTGGGGGAGGGTGGGTTTTGAGACAGGATTTCTCTGTATAGCCCTGGCTGCCTTGGAACTCACTCTGTAGACCAGGCTATATCTAACTTTTTAATTAAACCTATTAAACCCTATATTTGTCTAAAACAATGAAGATAATTAACTAAGGAAAAGCATTACAACCCAACAGCAAAAGTCACTTACTGCCAATCTTTGTGACCTAAGTTTGGTGTTCCATACCAACAGTATGGAAAGAGAGAGCTCACTCCTACTTGCAAAAATTCTCTTCTGACTTCCCTAATCACACCATGGTACACACATATCACTCACATAACATTCATATACACAGATGTATATACACAGAATAAATATAAAATTTAATAATATAACAATCAGTTACTTTTAGAAATATTTGAATTTTTATAATTATTAAAATTACTGAAAGCCATTTCTTCAGGTTTATACAGACTATGGACTCAGCACTGGCTTATTTGACATTAATTTGTCCTTGATATTCTTTCTTGCAATTAAATGAATAATTAATTTAAATATATTGGTCTTTAAGTTAGGTTAGGGCTCACTGATACTATCATGGCTTCATAAATATGCTATATTTATTATCTCCTAAGAACTATATTTGTCTTATGATAAAGTATAGTGTTCAAGTTGGAGTGAATTATTTTCATATTGTAAATCAATTTTTGTTTTTGTGGGAGTGAATTATTTTCATATTGTAAATCAATTTTTCTTTTGTGGGAGTGAATCATTTTCATATTGTAATTCAATTTCTGTTTTATTTCCCTTTCTGTATGATTTAGTAACATTTCTATACACTCCTAAATTTTCTACTGAAATCTCTGTAAATTTCTAAATTTGTAATGGATATGTGTTTTCTGTGTAATGGATTTATAAATATCCCCCACTTCTTTTTTTCTTTATATCTACATTTTCCATTAGTTTTTCAACAATAAGTACTTGGTTCCTATAAGCTTATTTGAAGTTCTTTTTTTTTCCTCGAATGGACATGTTGGGATTAAGATAGTTGACATTGATGTACACTAATAGTTCTTCCAAGTTAAGAAAATGCCTTTACTCTAGCTTGTGGAGGGACTATTAGTCAATTCCTATTTTCATTTTGTAACTGATCATCTATATATCTATCACTTTCTAAACCAACTGGGCAGCAAATCCTTAGGACCACCTGTCTCTATCATCAGGAGTGCAGGTGCATACTACAGGGACCAGGTTTTCTGTGAGTGCTCTGGATCTGAACTAAAATTAGTATGCTTGCAAAGCAAACACTCTACTAACAGCCATGCCTTCTCCCCCGACTCCTTTTATATACATGTTTTTGTTTGAAAAAAAGATTCTTATTGTGTAGCACTGGTTAGCCTCCAGTTAGTGATTAGTTTTCATTGTCCCTGTATACTGGGATTACAGATATGTGTCACTACTGCACACACACACATGTATTTATAAGCCACAAACTAGAATTTACTTTCCTTATAATGGTTTAAACAAACAAAACTATAAATATCACAAAAAATGCTTGTAGATCTTCTGAAACAACAAACAGAGGACTTTTGGACCCAGTAAATCATAGATATGACTACATGAAGACCTATGAAACTTCAAAATATCAGGATGGATAATGAATGATGAAAGAAATGATGAATTTCCACAAAAATTTAGATACTGGTGTTAATTAATGGCCTCTGGGAAAGGAAAATTAATTAAATATTCATAAAAGGATGTAGCCCCTGAAATGTTCCTGATACTCCAGTAGATGATTCTACATTCATGCTCATATAAAGAACACTTATTATACCATTTGACTTATAAACAGGTAGATAGATGGATGATAGATCAGATCAGTAGGTAGATACATAGATAGACAGACAGATAGATGATAGATGATTGAAAAGTAGGTAGATTGATATAGATACATATATATTATAGATGATAGATAATAAATGGATGTTAAGTAGATAGGTAGATAGATACTTGTGGAGCAAATATGGGAGAAGTTAGAGGATGAAAAAATCAGTGTACAAATATGATATATTAGTCTTTAAAATTGTCAATTTAAAATAAAGCAAATGGGGCATATAAAGTTTGCAATCTCAAGGGGCCTCTCTTCCCAATGATGGCTGACTACATATGCACCAGGGCCAAGAAGTGGAACTGGGTGGGTAGGGGAGCAGGACGGGGGTGGGGGGGATAGGGAACATTTGGGATAGCATTTGAAATGTAAATAAAGAAAATATCTAATAAAAAAGAATCAAGAAAAGAAAATGTTGAAAATTCACTTAGTATACATCAAGAAGGTATTACAAAAGATTTGCTTAGTTATATAATAATTGATGATATATTTAGAAACATATTATTTATTAACAACTGAATAATCATCAAGTAATAATTAGAGGTAATGGTACATTTACTTGCAAAGAATATTAGGAAACTAATTTACTTATGCTTTTTAACAGTTGGAAAATATTTTTAAAGTGACCTATGTTATGGATATTGGTCTACTGAAATTAAATTTTTTGAAATACAAATATTATTTGAGTGTGAGTTATTACAGCTCTTTTCACATATATGCAACATATATTTTTTGTTACAGAAGACTGTGTATACATTAAATCAAGGGTGAAAATTATATCCTGAATTTCTTATAATCTCAGTATTTGTTATAACATCAAGCTACAAACATTTTGCTTTTATTAGCCTCAAAAATTTATCTCGGTAATAACTTTCACTGTGAACATCTGTCAGCATATAAAACCTCAGTGTGTTTTTCTCATACTAAAAGAAATAGAAAAATCATGGGGACTTCTGCCTTATCCCACTAATATAAATATTTTGTTATCAATGTCAGGTCTATCTCCTGAATATAGTCACATACTTAAATTCAAATATTCTGTTACTTTGTGTCTATTTTTTAATCTCAGATCAAATAGCAGACATATTTTTAACATATTTCATATTTAAACCTGCCAGAACTCTAACCATGTTCATTTCTACTATGAGAAACTATAAATAATTCTCCTGACTCTTTTAACAAGGATTTTAAGTCACCCACATGCAGAAAGCTGATAAGTAGAACGAACTGCAAGTTGCAATCCTATTATACTCTTCCTGCAGTATGTATTTTCAGATTTGTTGTTTAAGATGTGTTATCTTCCTTTCCAAACTGTCAGGCGAGGGGAAAGAGATGCACAGCTTCACTTACAGTGATTCTAACGGGCATTACTGGACAGTTTTAAATAGATAAACTGTCTGTCTACACACGATAGGATTAGCCAAAGTGGTTCGTGAAAAAAGAAATGAAGGAAATGATTCTCATTATAATTCTGTTTATGTCGAGTAAGTATGTATGCACAGCATAGTCAATTGAGAACATGACTTTTTGGACTCATTACATTTTTGTGGCAACACAGAATCAATTAGATGTAACATAATCTGAGAATGGAAGTTTTATGTAGCTCAGTGCTTGTCACATAATACAATAGGAAATGATGCTAGAGCACTTACTTAAGTTTTCTTTTTCTTATTTTTTAAATTTTATTTATTTAGTGCAGTCACATAATAACCCTCTCACTATTTGCTTTATTCTTTTTGCATCTATTGAATATATATATGTATATATTTTTTTCTCACAAAACTCGTGATTATGGATCCTGCTCCCTTTCCAGCTCCCAGTTTTGTTCCATGCCCCCTGCTATTTGGACACAATCCCCTCACACTCTTCTATAGGTAAACATCCTTCTAAAGGCTAATAATAAACTAAAATATAAAAACATAAAACAAAAATTTACAGATCTGAGTTGAACAAGACAAAACAAAGGAAAAGAGCCCAATAGATACCACAAGAATCAGAAATCTATCTGGTCTCATACACAGGAAGCCCGGAAAAACACAAAACTGGATGATGTAAACCTTATGCAAAGGAACTGGTGCAGACCTGAGCAGTCTCTGTGCTTGTTCTCTAGCTTGTATACTTTCTGTCTCCTCTTCCATGGCATTCCCTGAGCTCTCAAGGAGGGGATTAGATATAAAAATCCCATTAGTGTATGACTGCTCATGGTCTACCACTCTGCATAAAGTATGGCTGTGGGTCTTTGTACTTGTTCCTATCTGTTTTAGGAGGATGTTTCTCAGCTGATAGCTTTAAAAGGCACTGATCTATTAGAATAGCAAAATGTCCTCTGGATCTTGGTCATCTAAGCAGTGTTAGGTATGGAGTGGGCTTTAATTCAAAGCAGATATTTGTTGGTTACTCTGACAATCCTTGTGCCACCACTTCCTTAGCATGTATTGCAGAAAGTTCAGCCTTTATGGGTTTTACTATGTCCACCTAATCACAAAGAGGAGAGTGAAAATTGATAACAAAAATATTTACATGATAATTTCAAGGTTTTTTTTTTTTTTAGATTACATAATCTCATTGGGGACAATAACCACATTTAGATGTCCAACTTGTAACAAACTCAGTGGTATATTTAAATTTTTATTATAATTTTAATTTATATTTTATACTCCATATTTCTTTCCTCATAAATGCTCCAACTGCTCCACATCCCACATTTCCTCTCCTACCCACCCTCTCTCCACATGGATACCCCCAACCCCGACTCCACCTGACCTCTAAACTCCCTGAGGCCTCCAGGCTCTTGAGGGTTAGGTGCATCATCTCTGAATGAACACAGACCCAGAAGTCCTCTGCAGTATGTGTGTTAGGGGCCTCACATCAGGTGGTTTATGCTGTCTGTTTGGTGGTCCAGTGTTTGAGAGATCTCGGACATCCAAGTTGATACTGTTGATTTTCCTACAGGATCTCCTTGCTCCTCAGCTTCTTTCAGTTTTCCCTAATTCAACAACAGGGACCAGCTGCTTCTGTCCATTGATTCAGTGCAAATATCTGCATCTGACTCTTTCAGCTGCTTGTTGGGTCTTTTGGAAGGCACTCATGATCCCTTTTTGTGAGCTCTCCATAGACTCAGTTATTGTGTCAGACTTTGGGACCTCCCCTTGAACTGGATCCCACTTTGGGCCTGTCACTGGACCTTTTTTCCTCAAGTTCCTCTCCATTTCCATCTCTGTAATTCTTTCAGACAGGAAGAATTATAGGTCAGAGATGTAACTGTGGGATGGCAACCACATCCCTCACATTATGTCCTGTTTCCCTGCTGGAGGTGGGATCGATAAAGTCCCTCTCCCTACTGTTAGGCATTTTATCTTAGGTCCCTCCCTTTGAGTCCTGGGATTCTCTTACCTCCCATGTCTATGGTGCATTCTGGGTGGGGGCAGGGGGTGTCCCCAACCTCCTACTTCTGAAGTTGCCTGTTTCCATTCTTTCTGCTGGTCCTCAGGACTTCAGTCCTTTTTCCTCACCCAATACCAGACCAGGTTCCCCTCTCACCCACCACATCTCCCCTAACCTGTCCACTTTCCCTCCAAGATCCCTACCTCCCTCCCCACTTGTGATTGCTTTCTTCTCTCTCCCAAGTGGGACAGAGGCATCCTTACTTGGGTACTTCAGCTTGTTGTGGTTTTTGAGTCCTATGGACTGTATCTTGTACATTCTGTGTGTTTTTGTTTGTTTGGCTAATATCCATATAATAGGGAGTTCATACCATGTATGACCTTTTGGGTCTGAGTTACCTCACTCACGATGATATTTTCTAGTTCCATGCATTTGCCTGCAAAACTCAGGATATTCTCATTCTTTATAGCTGAGTAGTATCCCATTGTGTAAATGAACCACATTTTCTGTTTCCATTCTTCTGTCATGGGACATCTAGGTTGTTTCCACCTTCTGGATATCACAAATAAGGCCACAATGAACATAGAGGAGTATGCGCCTCATGCCACTATGGCATGGTATTGCATCTTTTGGGTATATTGCCAAGGGTGGTATAGCTGGGTCTTCAGGTAAATCTATTTCCAATTTTCTGAGGAACCTCCAGATTGATTTCCAGAGTGGTTGTACCAGTTTGCAATCCCACCGCAATTGGGGAGTGATTCTCTTTGCCACACCTACCCCAAAGTGTGTTGTCATTTGAGGTTTTTATCTTTGCCATCCTGATTGGTGTAAGGTGGTATCTCATGGTCTCTCTGACCAATAAGGACTTTGAACATTTCTTTTTTAAATTTTTTTTTATTTTTTTTAATATTTTTATTACATATTTTCCTCAATTACATTTCCAATGCTATCCCAAAAGTCCCCCATACCGCCCCCCACTTCCCTACCCACCCATTCCCATTCTTTTGGCCCTGGCATTCCCCTATATTGGGGCTTATAAAGTTTGCAAGTCCAATGGGCCTCTCTTTGCAGTGATGGCCGACTAGGCCATCTTTCGATACATATGCAGCTAGAGACAAGAGCTCCGGGGTACTGGTTAGTTCATCATGTTGTTCCAACTATAGGGTTGCAGATCCCTTTAGCTCCTTGGGTACTTTCTCTAGCTTCTCCATTGGGAGCCCTGTGATACATCCAATAGCTGACTGTGAGCATCCACTCCTGTGTTTGCAGGGCCCCGGCATAGTCTCACAAGAGACAGCTATATTTGGGTCCTCTCAGCAAAATCTTGCTAGTGTATGCAATGGTGTCAGCGTTTGGAAGCTGATTATGGGATGGATCCCTGGATATGGCAGTCTATAGATGGTCCATCCTTTCATCACAGCTCCAAACTTTGTCTCTGTAACTCCTTCCATGGGTGTTTTGTTCCCATCTAAGAAGGGGCATATTGTCCACACTTTGGTCTTCATTCTTCTTGAGTTTCATGCGTTTAGCACATTGTATCTTATATCTTGGGTATCCTAGGTTTTGGGCTAATATCCACTTATCAGTGAATACATATTGTGTGAGTTCCTTTGTGATTGTGTTACCTCACTCAAGATGATGCCCTCCAGGTCCATCCATTTGGCTAGGAATTTCATGAATTCATTCTTTTTAATAGTTGAGTAGTACTCCATTGTGTAAATCTACCATAATTTCTGTATCCATTCCTCTGCTGAGGGGCATCTGGGTTCTTTCCAGCTTCTGGCTATTATAAATAGGGCTGCTATGAACATAGTGGAGCATGTGTCCTTCTTACCGGTTGGGACATCTTCTGGATATATGCCCAGGACAGGTATTGCTGGATCCTCCGGTAGTACTATGTCCAATTTTCTGAGGAACCACCAGACTGATTTCCAGAGTGGTTGTACAAGCTTGCAATCCCACCAACAATGGAGGAGTGTTCCTCTTTCTCCACATCCTCGCCAGCATCTGCTGTCACCTGAATTTTTGATCTTAGCCATTCTGACTGGTGTGAGGTGGAATCTCAGGGTTGTTTTGATTTGCATTTCCCTGATGATTAAGGATGTTGAACATTTTTTCAGGTGCTTCTCTGCCATTTGGTATTTCTCAGGTGAGAATTCTTTGTTCAGTTCTGAGCCCCATTTTTTAATGGGGTTATTTGACTTTTTGGAGTCCACCTTCTTGAGTTCTTTATATATATTGGATATTAGTCCCTTATCTTATTTAGGATAGGTAAAGATCCTTTCCCAATCTGTTGGTGGTTTTTTTGTCTTATTGATGGTGTCTCTTGCCTTGCAGAAGCTTTGCCGTTTCATGAGGTCCCATTTGCAATTCTCGATCTTATAGCACAAGCCATTGCTGTTCCTTAGGTGTTTCTCAGCCATTAGAGATTCTTCAGTTGTGAATCCTTCATTTTTTTATGTTCTATATGGCATTTTTAAAAATTGGGTTATTTGGTTGTTTGATGATTAACTTCTTGGGTTGTTTAATGTATTTTGGATATTAGCCCTCTATCAGATGTGTGTTTAGTGTAGTTTTTTTCCCAATCTGTAGGTTGCTGATTTGTCTTTTTGATTATGTCCTTTGCTTTACAGAAGCCTTCCAGTTTCTTGAGGTCCCACTTAATAATTGCTGATCTTAGTGCATGAGTCATTGGAGTTCTGTTTAGGAAATTTCCCACTGTGTCAATTTGTTCAAGGCTCTTTCCCACTTTCTCTTTTGTTAGATTCAGTGTATCTGGTTTTATGTTGAGGTCCTTGATCCACTTAGACTTGAGCTTTGTAGAAGGTGACAGGTATGGATCTATTTTCATTCTTCTACATACAGACAGCTAGTTAGACAAGCACTATTTATTTAAGATGCTTTCATTTTTTCATTGTACATTTTTAGCATCTTTGTCAAAGATCAAGTGACCATAAGTGTCTGGATTTATTTCAGGGTCTTCAATTCTACTCCATTGATCAACATTTCTGTCTCTCTACCAATACCATGCAGGTTTTTTTTGTTGTTGTTGTTGTTGATGTGTGTGTGTGTGTGTGTGTGTGTGTGTATGTGTGTTTTCACTATTGCTCTGCAGTAAAGCTTGAGATCAGGGATGGTGGATTTCTTTTACTGTTAAGACCTGTTTTCACTATTCTGGGTTTTAAGCCTTTCCAGATGAATTTGATGTCTTTGAAGAATTGTTTGGGGATTTTGATGGGTAAACCTATAGATTTAATTCTATAGATTGCCTTTGGTGGGATGGCCATTTTTATTATATTAATTCTGCTGATCTATGAGCATGGGGGAATCTCTCCATTTTCTGAGATTTTTGATTTCTTCCTTGTGATACTTGAAGTTATTGTCATACGGGTCTTTCACTTGTTTGGTAGAGTTACCACAAGATATTTTATATTTGTGGCTATTGGGAGGGAATTTTTTTCCCTAATTTCTATTTTAGTCTGTGTATCCTTTGTATAAAGGAAGGCTACTGATTTATTTGAGTTAATTTTATATTTGGCCACTTTGCTGAAGTTATCAGCTGGAGAAGTTCTGTGGTAGAATTTTTGTGGTCGCTTATGTAGAGTATGCGTATCCTCTTTCTTTGTCTGGGCCTTTGGCTTTTGTCTTAATGGTCTTTTGCTTTTATATGTCAGTTTCTGATTTTCTGCTTTTATGGCTTTTCTGCTTAGGTATGTGTATATTTATATGTATTTTTCTTTTCATTATGTATTTTATTTGCTTTCTTGATTTTTTTCCTAAAGCGAGAGAGAAAGAAACAATATATAATTAATTAGATATGTGGGGACATGGGAAAATTTTAGAGGAGTTGGAAGAAAGGAGCCTATGATGAAATATGTATGTAAAACAGTTGTTTTCAATAAAATATAGCTTGCAATTTTTATTATTTATGGCTTTCTAGTCATAGAAGAAATTTAAGGAATTCAATGTGAATTGATTGTTTTCTCTTTTATTAAATTCAATTTCTCACATCCTAAGAGAAAATTTCATATTTGTTTCTAGGAAAAGAAGCTTTAAAGGGCAATATCCATCTACTTTTATCATCTTTAATAGAGTGAGATAGTAGTTAAACTCATATTAAAATATAACATTTGAGTTGAGAATTCCTTGGAAATATATAACAGTTTAATTTCAAGATTATATTAATTTATTATATATCAACTCTTTAGTATATATCCTACACATATAAGATACATGCATCATAACTAATGATAATTGTAACCCAAAAATCATAGCTGAGGTATAGAAACAAGGTCTAATTTTTACAGAATTTAAATATTTAAGAAGTAAGTCTTTGTGAAAAATAGAAAAGAAAATGTGTTTCCGTTATTATACTCTAAATCACAATGTTATGTCAAAAACAGATTTTTTTTAAAGTCATGAATATGGGAAGGTTAATTAGGGGGAGAATGGAGGAAATAGAAATGACAGGGAAATTATGGAGTGTAGAAAATTATAATAAGCAAAATGCACTTTCAATCTATTTCCCCTTACAATGTGTATGAGGGAGCTTCATTGAAAATCTTTCATTAAAGGGAGATGCAGGTGGAAAAGAGCACCAAACAACAGTATCATAAAATCTTTCATTAATGGACCATCTGGCCATTCGTTAATAAATTGCAAAGAAGTGGAATCGGTTGTTTTCACTGAACATGTGCTTGACAAAACACGGACACTCACAGCATGTAATTTAAAAAATGGTATAATGGGAATCAAAGCAACAACAATAAAAATGGCCAAAGCCTTTACCACACATTTCACAAAATAAAAACATATATGGCCTTTTAGTACCTAAGAAGAAATCAATCAGTACTTATCAGTAAAGAAATCAGCATTTTAAGTATGTGCTGATATGTTAGGGAGGATTCTTCCAAGAATGAAAATCAAAGCTATATATTTGGTACCCTGTTCTGTGACAATGAAATGTAACAATAAAAGAAAAATCTCTGAAATTTTAAGAGATTGGTATTTCTACTGAATAAATATCTGTGAACTCCTAAGGCTTAAGATTAATAACCCACAGTGTATAAAACATGTATGTTTAGCCTACCTTTAAAAGAACAATGTAGCAATCAACTTTCTTTGCCTCAAATTTTTCAAGTAAAAATCTTTTATGTAGCAAATGCATGGCTGCAGTCTTAAATTGTACTGTCTTCAATGACCCTGAGCCATGAGTAGTGTGTGTATGTGTGTGTGTGTGTGTGTGTGTGTTTGTGTGTGTGTGTGAGAGCGAGAGAGAAAGAGAGAGAGAGAGAATGTTTAATAATTATTTATTAAGAATAACAAATATAAGTTGAATGAAATCTTACAAATGCATAACAAATAAATATTGAGGACAAAATGTGAAACATTTTTAATACTGTTTATTTTCTGGAACTATTCAAATCACTTAATTTATGACTTGAAATTTTTGAAAATTTTTTCTATAGTTTATTCCAATTTATTTATTTTTTTTTTTTTGCCACGATGATGTTTTCTGAACTGTCCATTAAAAGTTAGAACAGAAGTCATTTTAGGATTTCTCTCTCTCTCTCTCTCTCTCTCTCTCTCTCTCTCTCTCTCTCACACACACACACACACACACACACACACACACAAACACACACACACAAACCACTGTACCAGACTCATATTACAATATTTAAAGCAGAACAAATTCATACTCATACAACAAAAAGAAGGTAGTAATATTGAAAGATCAAAGTACAAACTTCAAGGCTAATCTCACATTTGGTTAAATGATACTATTTGAAATTGTTTGATACATTCTTGTTGATTCTGAGTTAATTATTAGCATGTTTAAACTATTGTGATGGAAAATCTTGACTCAAGTGTGGTAGAGAGCAAAGGGATCAGGGAAAGAAATATTTTACAGTTTCTCCTTCAGGTGGAGGATTCAACTTGGCTCTGAGTTTGCTGATAAATTCTCATTTCATAAAATTCTTTAACCTCTAACCCTTCTACTGATCATATAAACATGGTCTTTTTATGAAGTAGAAACATTTTTTCTCAGTCTCTTGTTATACCAGTTATATATTGATAACATCACAAATGTGATAATTACAGCCATTTTTTTCATTTCTTGCATTGATCATGGAAGCATTTGATTTTTTCAACTTGCCATTAATAAATATGGCTAGAAAAAATTGTAAAGATAAATTAATAAGTATGGTAATGTTCAACAGATACATGGGTATTTAAGATGTCTTCATAAGGACTTCATTATTGAGTTCAGAAGAGATTATAATGTTTCAATCACATTACATAGCATTGAATTTTATCTGATAAGTTAGCAAAGGGATTTCTACACTCACAATTTATTTGCTATGTATTTTAAAAATAAACATTAGTCTAACCTCTCAGTTGAAATGGAACTGAATCATGTCTTTACATTAAATTAGCATTGTGCATTTTCATTGTAAACAGAAATGAATACATCAGCCCAAAGCAATTGTCCTAAGAATGTAATGTATTTATTGCTCAAAGGATTTTATAAGGAAGGCTTTCTGGTACTGATTTACAAGTATAGTCTGCGTTTAATGGGCCAGCAAATTCCTTGAAAGCATGTTTTCTCAATTCCAGCACACAACAAGCAAATAAAAACAAACTCAAAAGGGAAAACTGACACCGCCTTTCTAACTTTACTGCTTCTAGCAGACAAAAATTGGCCTGGTGCCAATGCATAGAATGTAGATGAGGAATTTAAATGGCACATTAATGCATCTTTTGTATTTGGAGCGAATTTATTTCTGTTCTCTTCTCTCTTGAATGTCTTTCTTTGAGATCATAAAATAGTTGCTACAAATGTAAGTATATCAGCAAACATGGTGAAAATGATTCATAATGCATTATGTTTATTCACGAGTAGTTTGTTTTATTAAAAAGCAGAGTATATTTGCAGAAGTAATTTAAAGCTTTTGTCTGCCGACAAATTTTGGATAGGACACATTTTAAAATTTAGCATGACTTTTAAATAGAATAGAAAGCTTTATTTCAAGTAATGCTTATTCATATCTCAAAAGGATATTAGTAAGTGCATGAAAATACAATGTTTTTAATCGCTTGAACAAATAAACAAAAAGTTCAATCATTTTATATTTTAACCGAAATATTTTTTGAAATGATTACATTTGAGCAGGTAATATAAAATTATATCTTTATTCAGGCAAAGTAATGCAAATACAATAATACTTTCAATAAAGGCTAAAAGTAGCTTTTGTTGCTGAGTTGACTTACGCAGGTTGTGAATTCTACTCCTCACTGCGAAAGCCAAGTTTGAAAGTCTTACACAGAAAATATTGCCGTAACTTATTACTTGCTTTGGTTTCTTCATTTTCACAATTAGAGGACAAAGCACCTCAGTTGCATGCTAGCTCAGAGTAAGTTTGACATGTCACACTGTCAGAGATGATTATGAGCCTTGACATTTGTACATCTCTGCAAACACTTTCCATTCTCCCTATTCCTAGATCCAGACAGTTGCCACAAAGCTCTGCTACATTCTCAGATCCCCTAAAGGACTAAGATCACATTCCATTTGTATTTCTTCACAAGACTCCCCTCAATGTAAAATATTTTTTAAATCCACCTTATTTCACATGACAGAATCTCCTTATTTCATAAAGGCTTACCTTTTTTTTTTTCATTATGTATATATATATATTGTATAGTTTTACATTTGCTTGTCATTTTATTTTAGATATGTATGTCTTTGAGAACATTTTATTGCAAGATACATAGCAAATGAAAATTTATCAGGTGACCATAGTCAAAATAGAAGAAAAGCATGATTTAAAATCATATCCTTAAAATGAATATACTGAATTTTGTGGAAAGGGACATATTTCTTTCTCTTACACATGTCAGAAAATAGAGAATTTGTATTAAAAAAAACTCCACACTGTCCTGAAAATGAGTTGCGATCATAAATTGCTTACCTTCGAACTGTCACAATTCATGACTTCTGTTTTGAGAGTGAAGAAGAAAAAATAGTATTTCATAAGTATGTTATAATCAAGTTGATTGGAATTATGTGGATATTTTTGAAAACTAGAAAAAAGTTCTATAACCTGAAAAATGCAGGGATAAACATTTGATATAGGTACAACTGCTTTCACAGTGAGTACTTTGAATTTACTATTTACATTTCGAAATCATCAGTACTACCATAGCATTAGGAAGACAGAAAAGATCACACTCCAATTTTTGACCTGAGAACAAAGCATAGACATTTTCATGCTCACATAAAAGAATTATAATATGATATTTTGTTTCTTTTGACATTTTTTACTGGCTTAACAATATGTATTTAACTCACTTCTTTCTCAGGAACATGTTTGGGACACAGTTAAGTCATCAGTAGCTAAGCTTTTTAAATATGCTCTCATGTGGAGTAAGATATTGTCATAGCTGTGCTGCTGAACTCTGATTTGAAATAATTTTTTCTTGTGAGTTTGAAAAACTTATCTTAACTTACTGGTTGTGTGCAGTAAGTGTCAGCCACCTTGTAAAGAACGTATATTATTTGTGTGTGTGTTTGTGTGTGTGTGTGCCTAAGGTTCAATTTACCAAATTAAAAAAAATAGTGTATTGCTATTAAAAATACTTTCACCATTTCTTTTGTTTTTATTTTATGTATTTATTCTTCTCTTAGCCATTTCATCCCAAGCACAACCTCCCCTCCCATTTCTCCCATCACCTCCCTACTCTCTTTCACTTTGGAAAAGAGCAGACCTCTCAGAAATATCAACCAAACTGATCACAACAAAATGCAATAAAAACCTCATATCAAGGCTAAATGGGACAATCCAGGTGGAGGAAAATAAAGCATCCCAAGACCAAAAAGGAGGAGGAGGAGGAGGAGGAGGAGGAGGAGGAGGAAGAGGAAGAGGAGGAGAAGGAGAAGAAGGAGAAGGAGAAAAGGAGAAGGAGAAAAGGAGGAGGAGGAGGAGGAGGAGGAGGAGGAGGAGAAGAAGAAGAAGAAGAAGAAGAAGAAGAAGAAGAAGAAGAAGAAGAAGAAGAAGAAGAAGAAGAAGAAGAAGAAGAAGAAGAAGAAGAAGAAGAAGAAGAAGAAGAAAGAGGAGGAGGACGACGACGAGGAGGAGGAGGAGGAGGATGAGGACGAGGAAAGGAGGAGGAGGAAAGGAGAAAGAAGGAGAAAGGAGAAAGGAGGAGGAGAAGGAGGAGGAGGAAGAGAAGAAGAGGAGGAGGACGAGGAGGAGGAGGAAAGGAAATTAAAAAACCCAGATACACCCCCACTCCCATAGGAGTTCAGAAAGAAGAGACAGTAAAAAACCACAAATGTGCAGAGAGCCTAGTGCAGACCCACGCAGGCTACATACTTGACACTTCATTTAGAGAAGGTAGCTGGTTCAGGCTCCATATACTCTAGGGTCAACCTCATAAGTTCCACGAAGTTTCTACTGTTAGGTTTTAATATTTAAAGGGAAATAATCACATGTATGGTTAACTGATTATAAGGAATATCAAAGTTGAGAAATGATACAGTTATGAAAAGTATGTGTCAATTCTTATTTGAGGTAATTATTTTTTATTTATAACCTTAAGAAAATGTAAGCTGAAATTGAAACTGAGTATCTCTTGACATTAAGAATGATCAGTGTATAGAATACATTTTAATTTACCTTCTTTTCCCAATGGAGGGAAGGACACAGTTTTGTAATTGAGAATTGCTGTGTGAAGAGGGTTGGAGGGAAGTGGCCACAGAGCAAAGGGCTCCAAACCAAAGGAAATGGAGCTGGCCACTGAGAAACTTAAAAACCCAGAAACTTTTACCTAGCGAGAAAAAGGATGAAAGAACAGATAGGCATAGTTTCCAGGGAGAATGTTCCAGTCTTTCTCTGTCATTCACAAACAGTTTCAGTGTTAATTTTCTACTTATCTCATCTCCGTTACATCTCCCTCACTTGATAAACTGTACAAATTGGGCTTTCAGTCCCATTACAGAACCTGAGTGCTCTCACTGGAGTCGGTAATGACTATATTGACTCAAGGATCATTATCAAAAGCAGAGCACCTTTGAAAGGGGAAAGGAAAAGAACACAAGGCACATTACAGGAGGTTAGAGCCTGAAAACAAGGTTTGCCTGATCAGACCTGAATCTGAGTCGGGACGTACTTTTCTGACTTCATTTTACTTGATTTCCCAGCAACTCTTCAGTCTTCCTTACCATTCCCTGCTTGAAATCGCTGCTGTCCTCAGACTTCTATGTTGTCACCCATAGCCTCCAGGCTGCTCACGTGTCAGCCTCAGTGGAGGATCACATTTTATCTATCTTTAAGATACCCTTGAAACTTCATGTTTGAGGTTAATTTAGACAGAAAACTATAAAAAAAAATCAAAAGCCCTAGGGAGCACTTTTTTTTAATATTTTTTTTATTATTTGAAGACACATTTAATTCTAACATAACAACAATGTAAGATAACTATTACATACCTTTTTAGGTAATATAAGGCAAATTGAAAATTATGTTAAAAGTATGAATAAATTCCAAGATGCCCCTAGTATTATTATGTGCACCTGAGTGTCAATTAATTGACTAAGGACAGTAAAAAATATTTGAATGCAACTCAAGATATTTAGAAAAACCTTGACCATTAGCTCAGAATTTTTTTATCTTATATACTTTGAATCTCGTATTAATGTTTAGAAAATATAAATCTCTTAATCGTGTATTTGTGACAAATGATATGGATACAGAGTATATTTTTGCAAACTTGATTTATAGTCAATTGCTTTTTATGGATTGTGTTTTCTGCTTTTATTGCATTGTAGCTGTACAAGGTAAATATCATGTCAATATTTTCAAATTTTATACTATAATTTTTCATGTCTTTCTGGTTTTAATCACAATGAAAACAAAATGAAAAAGCAAGTCCTTATGTAAGTACCTTCTATGTCTTTTATCCAGAATAGCACAAACCTAAGCAACTACTTCTGTTCTAGTTTATGTACAAGGTATTGATCTTCACCTTTATTTCTAAATATTTATGAATGTAAAATATCTCATTTGTGTTTAATGGTTGAATAATATATTTATTTAAAAATTTTAAAACACATATTATTGATAGATGTTATGTATTCAGGACCTTACCTATAATATATCCATTGTACATGTAACACTGTCAAACTCTTTGTGTTGGAAAATAAAGACACAAAAGAAGTGATCTTTCATCATTTAAGTTATTTATATGCTGCTAGGTAGTGCCACAGGCATCTTTAAATACTATATGACTCTTTGGATAAATCTGTTCTGTCCCTATCTACTGTTTTATTTAAGTATATGATCATGTCTTTGAGAAATAACACTCCAATTTAACAGTGATACAAGTCATGGACTGGAACCATGTAGGAAAAGAACAATAAAAAGAAAATGAGTGATAAATCAGTGATAATTAGTCTAGAAGATGATAGCACAAATTGATTTACTGTTTAATTAATCTATACCTATACTGAATTTCTCAAAATTAGTGTTATGACTGTAATTACTTCATTGCTTTAATGAAAATATCCCAGACACCTATAACTTATTATTTTTCTTGAATCCATGTTTTATGCATCATCTAAAGTTAAATGATGCATCCTTGATGCATCCTTGAAGTAAAAATAAACGTTTGCTGCCTGATTTCAATATTCCTTAAGTGATGTCATTCTGCCTCAAGTGTATGGCTTAAAAATCAGAGTGCAAAGAGAACAGCTGTCAGGTTGAGAAGTCAAAATACATTTTTGAAAGTAGACTGTACTGCTAAAATGCACTGAATAACGTTCAAGTTTCATGAAATGATTTCATTCCATTAATATTTTAAATAATTAGAGATGAGAAATTATATTCTATATATGCTTCAAATAAACTAAGAGTATGAGGGTAGAGAGATGTTATGATTTTAATAAAATAAGTGGATGAATTTTTCATTCTTTCATTTTTTTTAAGATGCTGAAAATAGAGAACACTGACAGTCATTTATTTCACTGTAATCTGAAAAGAAGTCCAAGGCTGATGACTGGCATTTGAGCCTTGCCCTCTTTCTGCTCTTCTGCTAAACTTAACAACCTCATTTGTTTTCATGGAAATTGTGAATAGTAGCATGCAGATAACTATGCAGCAGCCTAGGACAGTGCAATCCATAACGCAGAAAAGCAACAAAAATTGAATGTATAGAATAAAACTGATTTTCTGTATCAGCATTCTCAAATGTCCTCAGGGTAGTCCAAGAAGTTTCTGCTTCTTCATAAAAAACCTAAGTCTTGGAAAATACCTAAAGATAAAAATCAAATCATGCCCACAGCAAATTTAATCAATACTAATGTACACTAATGTCAGAGACAGACAAAATTCTTGCAGGAAACTAAAACTCTAGGTCAAATAATTTTAGGAAAAAGATATTAAGTAATATCTTTGTGAATAAGGTGCAGACTTTCTCAACCAACTACAAATAACCAAATCTGAAGCACAGTAAATGGATCATGTATTGTGACTATGCAGGATCTTAGTATTCAATGATGGCTAAATACAGAAAAATTAATCAATTAAATAAAATTTATTAACAATTATAGTATTTAAAAAACATCATTACTTCAATAAAACCATGGAAAGCATTTGAGGAGATTCAACTATTTTGGAAGAAAAGGTCACAGAAAACCAGATATAAAGAGATTCCTTTATTCAATAAAATTTCATGTGAAAATCCCTCAACTAACATCATATTTAATAATGCAAAGATGAAAACATTTTTCTTAATATTATAGGAATGATAGAATTCCCAAATCACATCTTACAATAAAAAAAGCACCAAGGATTCTCTTCAACTGTTAAGAAAGAAAATCTCTACTTGCAAATATGTCAGGATTGAATATATAGAAGACACTAAAAATTTTGACCCAAAAATGTTGGAAGTCAATTTTTCAGTAATATGAAAAGATACAAGAACACCGTACATAAGTTGTATTGTATACACTAAAAATTTGAATATATCTATAAGAAATTAAGAAAACAATTCAATTTACAGTAACATTATTATATCATCAACATAAATTATGTTTGCTCGTAAAATTATCAAAAAAGTAAAAAAAAAAAAAGTTATACAAATGGAAACTATTCAGCCATGGTTAAAGAAACTTTAAAGGACTGTTTATAGAGTCAAAAAGGTACAATCCTGAAGGAGGTGGATGGCACCTTTTAAGTTATCTTGAACAACCTGGAGAGACTCTATAAAAACAATGGCAGTGCCCCCAAAAGGGAACAGATAACTTCAAAAATTACAATGACTCGTTTTTAGTGTATACCATCAATGTTAGCATATTATTTGGATCATTTCATTTTCTACAAAATTATATTAACTAAATTATAGGAAATAAAAATATCTAAAAATGTATATGGGATCTAAATCTCCAAAGGTTCTGGGCAGTCTTAAACCTTACCAATCACCTGTAGATGTTCTTCTTTCATCCTACTGAACTTATGAAATGGTAATAATGTACAGTGCTGTTATTTTTATGTAAGCTAAGGAAACAGAACTGATAATAGAGAATTAACTTACCTTAAAAATAGATGAAAAACATATATAATAAACAAAGCATAATTTATGCTTGGGAACTTGTTATCTACTTATAAAAATATAATTGGATCCTTAATTTACAGAATGCTCCAAGCTAGTCCAAAATAATTGAATATTTAATTCTAAGAGGATAAATTATTAGAAGGAAACATATAAATGTATATTTATAATGTCAGTTTGGGTTCAAGAGTGTCCAGCCTGCAGCCTCTGGCTAAATAGGTGCCAAAATAGCTATGAGTGCAGTCTTACATATTTACATATTGCAACCACGTTTCAACAAGTCCAAGATTTTGGCTGGTATATGATAACAAAAGCATATTCAACTAAACGAATATTTACCAAGGGTGTATGTATCAAAATAGAAGATATCAGCACAAAAACATGGAACATTAAAATATAATGATAGCACTCTTACTGGGGAATACATAGTGAAAGCCATGTATCTGAAATGCAATGTATGCAGTATGGCACTGTAATATCCAATAGCCACATGCAATAGAGAAGAAGCAAACCACAACAGAAAAGATTTAAATGCGGTCATATGGCATGAATAGATACTTCTCAAGACAGTACATGCAGGGAGGTAACAGATATGAAAAAGATTTCCAGCATCTCCAATTACGAAGAAAATGTAAATTTAGGGTGTTTCCTAGACTAAAATAATTTATGGACAAAAAAAATTGAAGAAACTGGAACCCTTGTATGCTACCATTATAAATGTAAATTCGGAGTAACAAATACAGAAGGTCTGCAAAATATTAATATCATTTAAATAATTGACTGCTGATGTCATAGATATGTTTATGGTACAAATAATTAAAATCACTAAATCCAAGATGTATTTAGAGTCTCCTGTCCAATGTGTCATATTCATATTACCTAAGAAAGGGAAGAGACATAATTGTCCACAAGATAAAGTTGGGTAAAGAAAATGTTGTATACAATGGAATATTGTCTGTCGTTTTTAAAAGGTATGTGTTGCAAAACAGAGAAACATAAATAAACCCAGAAACCTCACTCTTTAGCAAAATAAACCACTGACAAGTTAATGAGAAATATCTGGCTTTATTTCTGACCTACAAATAAAGTAAATTGTTTAATGAATTGGTTGTAATAGGAAGGAAACATTGATGTTATACTCTTATAAGATGTTAGTGATGTGAGTCTTTTTATCAACCCAATGGTCATTAGTTAGCAATGCTTTGTTTTGCATTTCAAATTAACATTGTACGGTAATAAAACAATACAATCCTGTATACATATAATGTATATAGCTACTAGGTATAGAGAAATCAAAGAGATGAACACATTACACAAGATAGCAAACAATTAGTCAATACTTCTAAAAACATCATAAAAAACAGGTCATTAACATTATCAAAATAACATTAAAGATAGCTTTATTTAGCTGCATAGAAACATTTGTGTAGCATACAGTACTGTTTTAGTCATTCATAATGTATCGTCACTAAAAGACACTGAATAGAAGAATTTTGACAAAGTATAAGCATTGTGTCTCATTACAAGCACATATTTCTTGAGGAAGGCATTTAAACAATGTAGAAAATACTTTTAATAACCAAACGATGTCAAGTACACATAACGATATTCTCCATTCAAGGCAGTTTATTTCTTTCATCATGTCCTGTCGGTGTCACTGACGTGAGTTTTACTCCATCCAATTTTCATTTGAATTACTTTCTCAGTCACAGTGTGGACAAAATATTTGTTTATAAAGTTTGACAGAGGAGAAAAATTATTTTTTAAAATCATTTATAGATTTTTTGTGAGATTGGTGTATATATATATATATATATATATATATATATATTTGTCTCTGAGTACATGCGAAGTTTTCCATATATGAATGTGAATATTTCTATTCTTTCTGCTGGCCCTCAGGGCCTCAGTCCTTTTCCCCCACTCAGAACCCTCCGGAATATACCTGAGACATGGGAGGTGAGAGAATCTCAGGACTCAAAAGGAAGGATCTTAGATGAAATGCCCTACAGTGGAGAGAGGGAACTTGTAGAACTCAGCAAAAAGACAGGGCATCAAGTGAGGGAGGGGCTGTCGTGCTACAGTCAAAACTCTGACCCATAATTGCTCCTGTCAGAAAGAACTGTAGCAATGGAAATGGAGAGGATCCTGAGATAAAGAAGGTCCAGAGACAGGCCCAAAGTGGGATGCAGCTCAGGAGTAGGTCTCAAGACCTGACACTTATACTGAGGCTTTGGAGCACTCACAAAAAGGGACCTAGCATGACTACCCTCTGAAAGACCCAACAAGCAGCTGAAAGAGTCAGATGTAAATATTTGCACCCAACCAATGGACAGAAGCAGCTGACCCCTGTTGTTGAATTAGGGGAAAGCTGGAAGAAGCTGAGAAGAAGGGCAACCAGCAGTCTCAATTAACTTGGACTCCTGAGATCTCTCTGACAGTGGACCACCAATAAGGCAGCATACACCAGCTGATATGAAGCCCCCAACACATATACAGCAGACTACTGCCTGGTCTGGGTTTAGTCAGAAAAAATACACCTAACCCTCAAGAGACTGGAGACTCCAGGGAGTTTAGAGATCTGGTGGGGTTGGGGTGGGAAGATATCCTTGTGGAGACTTGGGGATGGGGAGGAGGTATGGGACATGGCAGAGCTATAAGGTAGACCGCGAGGGGAATAAAATCTGGAGTTTAATATAAGTAAATAATAAATAAATAGATAAATAAATAAATAGAATTTGAACATGTATGTAGTGAATGAATGCTGATATCCAACGTCTTCTTTATTTACTGAACTCATTATTTTCAGAGACAAATTCAAGAGGGAGTTCCACAGGATGCCTGTGTCAACCCTTACACTACCAGAGTTATAGACATCTACATTTGTCATACTATGTCCTCAAGCTTGCACAGTAATAAGTTCGCTGAAGGTCCGTTCAAACAAGTCCTCTTTTTGTGTATTCTTAAGCAAATGCAACCAGGATATACGGATTTTTCATCTTTCACTCATTCTCATGCCTTCTCTCATGCACATAATTACGTGCAAGATCACCACAATTCTGTGAAATATTTCTTCTCATATTCAAGAATCTGTCTCTGTTGTCTTACTAGATTCACATCTTCTTTTTCACGTCTTAGACACAGATGTTCACTTTTGTTTTGGGTTAGACTTTTATAGGAACTTTAAGGTCTCTGTTTTCTTTGCACGGGTGAGTTCATATCCATGCTCTGAGTCTCATTCATTAACTAACATGTCTGATGTTGAAAAATATTTTTTTTTACATTTGACATATTTTGTAGTTTCTGGGTTTCATACATTGAATTGTATCTTTTCGTAATTCTTAAAAAATAAAGTTCTATCTTTCTTCTTTAAAAAAAAAAAAAAAGGAAAGGCTAGTTTAGAGTTTAGTTGATAGTACATTTGCCTATTCTGTGTTTGATTCCAGAATACAGAAACAACATACAAATGAAAGATATCACAACAGACAGTGAGCTCTATTAAATGTGTACACAGTAGTTATTACAATACATAATCTCTTAGATGTAACTGGATCATTTTATGGTTTACAAGAAGTACATCATATGTTTTCTTGATTGACTGGTGAAAGAGTTATACAAAATTTCTCAACTTATTCTTCTCCAAACATTAAATTGGACATTTAAGGCTCCTGATAAGCAAGAATTGGAAAAATGGGAATAAAATGCATCTCATTTTAAAAGCATATTATTTAAATGTGTTGAAGTACCTTCCATTGTTTTATTTTACTCTATAAGCATTTCACTTGTATTCCCAAAGATTTTTATCGATGATTTAATTCAACTAGAAGTAATATGATCTATTATCATAATGATACCTTATTTGACATATGGAAGAGAGTTACTATGGTTTGCAAATAACTATTCCACAACTATAATTTCCAGAGAGAATAGCTTCTTACATCAAAGTATCTGATTATTGTCAATCGTAGGAACTGTTCTATAAGTCTTTCAAAATTCAAGTTGAAATTTGGTTCTTAACAATTCAATAGTATTGAGAGTTGATAAGATGTTTACATCTGATTAAATTGCTGAATGAGATAAGACATGCTTCTGAGAATGGGCTATACAACTGGAGAATAGGTTGTTTGTAAAGGAAGAGAGTAAAGTTTAACCCTGGTTGTCAGCTTATCTTCTTGCTGAGATATACAGAGGACAGGGAAAGTGTGTTTCTAGGTTTGTCTATGCAAATAATTCTATAGTGTATGTAAGATAAACAGTTGAGAATATGGACAGTATTATTTAATATGTCATAGTCCACATGAAATAAAGGGGCAAAACGAAAGCTAGCCAGAATGTTCCAGGTATATCCATTTTTTTCCCTGAGAAAGTGTTCGATTGTAGATAACTTCAATTTTATCCCTTTTTATTACCTTTAAAGTGCATTTAGACCATGTTTCCCCTGTATCCTCTGTAACTCTCTTCCTATCCAACTTTATGCCCCATGTGTTTCTACATATATATATGAAAGGAAGAAAGAAAGAAAGAAAGAAAGAAAGAAAGAAAGAAAGAAAGAAAGAAAGAAAGAAAGAAAGAAAGAAAGAGAAAACCAGAAAGAAAGGAAAGGAAGAAAAAAATAAATGAAAGAAAAACTTCTCATTTCAGTCTCCATACCATGGCCCACAGCTCCAAAAGCTCACAGGTCTACTGGAGGCCATACTTTTCCCAGAGGCCCAGGTACCATGTGTCAACAGACATTGATGGATTCTTCAGAGATGTCTCCACTCTCTAGCTTCCACTACAGCACCCTTCCCTTCCTCTCCATATCCTGTCTCACAACTCTAGTAGACGCCCCATGCTCAAGTAGAAGCCATGCCTTATCCAGGATAAGGGAAATTGGCAATGCCTAGTTTTACTCTATCTTGATAGCCCATGTTTGCTCAATATCTCTGGGTGGCCTGACTCTTTAAAAGAGAAATGGTGGAAGGAAAAGGAGTGTATGAGGGTAGGGAGAACTGGGTGTAATATATGAGACAATAACAATAACCTTAATTCAGAGACCCGAGAGAGAGCTTCTAAGTCATGAGACTTAGAGACTTATTGTTCTCTCTTGTCCTAAGAACTGAGCAGCTACCAGGTCCTTTGTCACATAAGATTGTGAAGGCTGTTCTATATTCCAGTCACTTAAATCAGTCAACTAAATTTTCATGCATATTCTTCGAATGCAGAAAACCCTAAAACAGCTGCTATCCATGTACTTTGGATTTGGCTTCTGTCACTTATCTTCTAATTCTCTGCTAGACTATGCTCTATACAGTGTCAGTGCCTCCCTAAAAACAGAACAGTTACCAACATAAACTCTCAGTAGACTGCCCTGTTCTTACAGGCATGAGTTAAGATAAGCGCCCCCACCTCACCCTTTTAGACAAATCACACAGTAATAGTAAATCACCAGAGCAACAGAAAATGGATTAAGGGATGAAGGCAGTAAAGCTACGGTTTTCTTTATTGGTTCACATTTGAACTCTGTTTACCTGAAAGTATTAAGGAGCATTATCACACTTTTGACTGTTCAAATTCTGCAAAACTTACGTAATGGCTTCACAGTCAAAGCAATTATCTCTATCACTGCCTAACTGGGTAACTTGTTCTCCAGAGCAAAATTAATAGATATCATTTAATGGTCAGTGCTGTTTCTGACCTTTCCATGACTCTGGGGCATAGAAACTGTTTGTTCAATCTACTGCACTTACATTGAAAGCTGCTGCTAACAGCTTGCATTTAGCATCAATTTTTGATAACAGAAGGTTTTTCACAGCAGGGTCAGAACCCTCAGTTTGGTATGGTTGAAAGGAAACAAACTGTCAATATTATAAAAATGCAACTCCAGAGACTGATGTTAAATAAATGTTCAGCTCTTCCTTCTTACACTTTTAATACCATTTGTGCACTCAGGATAGCACACAATTTTGAACTGAATATGTAGTTATGAAACAACTTCCAAAACAACCAGTGGATGTATTAGCAAACAACTGTAATATTTATATTTCAACAAAAAGGAAAATTGAATATATAATAAAAATATTTCAAATCAAAACTAATTCTCACACAGATATTTCAACACAGAAGCAAATGCTATGCAGGACATACAATTATGGTAGGAAGCTCAACAGTTCACTTTATTTGATAATTTTCATAATATTTATAACTGTTTTTACTGTTTTGTACACCATGTGAACTTACCTACCTGTAATCAATTTATTATTATGAGTCTTATATGGGTAAGCCTAAACATATTTAAAATAAGTCATTTCCTGACCCTAAAGTATGCAGGGGAAATTTAAGTATGAGTATATTTTACATTTATAATTTTATAACAAGTAGTCTTCCTAGGTCATGTTTTTTATGCAATAATTTCAGATATTTTCTGCTACTAATAAACACCTTTAAATGATCTAAAATTGTCTTCCTAATACTATACATTTTGCAACCATCATTACCATCCCCCTGAACCAAAATTATACATAATATAACCAATAATTTTAGATTTAAATTGGCTTTGGAAACAAAAGCATCAGACACAAATTTGTTTTCTAGGGATCTACTTTTCTAAAATTGCTCTGAAATTGATGAAGGGGGATTTTATAATTTCAGACCAACTATCTCCTTCTGCAGATGAATATAAGCTACTAAATACATCATATCTTCCAGAAGCTATTCTAATACAATATGTATGGCAATGGAAATTAATAGTTTAACACATATGTTTTTTTAAAAAAGTTATTGGGGAAACATTAAGTTTAAGAAAAGCTTGGTGTAAATGTATTTTATCTAGTTTTCTTGGATTCTTATGATTAGTGAACACTAATCTCTCAAAGCTACTGGTGTTAGAATGAAACTATCAGCAGGCATCATGGCAATGACTATAACAGGAAGTTTTACAATGAAATCTTAGTTTTCAGGCAATGGTACAAAATTCATCTCGGGAATAAACTATCACTTACCCTCGTTGCAAAATAAATAAAAATATACGATCAAGGAAAGGAAGAGAAATAAACAATATGGTTTTGTTCATTATTTTCAGTTACTTTAAATATCATCATCTCAATGGTAACTTCTAATATTAAGTTAAATTTTACAGGAGACAACAAAACTGAAAAATCTCTTATACCTACAGTATCTCCATATAATAAGATTAATTACAAAATGTATAATAATATTTTTTGACCAACGTGAGGATGAAGAACACCTATCCATTTCAATACACAGTGGACAATTTAGTTACATTATATATAGGAGAAGAGCTGTGACATCATATATAACATTTTTATTAATTTTTTGACAGTCAAAGAAGCTTACAGGTTTTCAACAGATTTTAAAAAAAAGTATCTGCTAGCTTAATTGATTACTGGTTTGCTAACATAATTTCTCACAAATGCTCAACAGAGCCTTGTGAAAATCATTCATTCAGTGGAAACATTAAATCTATTAATATGTACTTAGTTGGCAGAGGAGCACTTTACAGTATATTTTTAAATATAGGATTGATTGGATTAGTAATGCAAAGCCTCAGTCCATTGAAATTACATTTAACAGTGATGAGGAATAGATTATGTGTGCCTATGCAAAGTCAGTTTTCACTGTAAAACCATAATGAATATAATCAAAATCAATTCCAAAGGCCTTGAGTCCTTTAGGATTGTGACACTGGCCCAAATAATGGGAAATTAAAGTGATTTAAAATCGATTTAAGTCTTGTGTATCTTAAATATTATATTTTATCACATTATTTAAATTACATATATCTGCAACCGAGTCTAGTTTAACAGTCTCTATGTCTTCATGTAAGTGATGTGGATGACATACTATCCACTTTGTAATGAATGCATGAAATGATAATTTTGTAGGCAAACATCCCATCTCCCTGGCAGATGGCATAAAAAGCTGTTCAAGAACCTTTCTGAAGCAAGTTGAAATAGCCTGATAATGAAAAAAGAGCACATGATGTAAATGTAAATTTGAGAAAACTAAACACACTTGCAGTTGTTTCATTTGAATATCAGTATATATATTTTAAACATAAATATTTTCCAGTTTTTCAGGGAGATCAAAAATAACACATAAACACCAACTACCACTCCATTTATTACACTGTTCCTGAATGTGCTTTTAACCTATTCATGTGCACATAATCATAATCAAATCAAAATGTATAGAGTATTAAAATATAACTTTATTCATGCCCTTCAAATTATGAGTCTATTCCTTAACATGAAAGATTTACATCTTTATAAATGCTTTCAAAACATATTAATATTTTTGTGACTAGTTTTTCACTGTTGATGGCAGCAGCCATTGTCTTGAACATTGTAGTGTTATACTCTAGGATTGTATTCGACAGTTCCTTACAAATTTATTTCTAGTAATTTTTCTTCTGTTATTCCAAGTACTAAATGGAAATATTGAATTAATGATAGGCTTACAAAAAATTAGCCTGCTGCTTTTTTTTTTTTTTGGTTGCAGCAAATTGCTCATAAGTAAATTATGTTGTTTCCTTCGGTTCAGATTTATGTTTTTACTTGTAAACATACTGTATGATATTTCTCTCTATTTAATTGTGCACAATACAAAACTCTTGAATGTCCTGTCTTAGTATTTAATTTACATTTGACAGGGTACTCAGAGCTCTCACTTCAAGTGGAATAAAAAAAAAAAGAGAAAGATTATTCTGGAGCCAAATATGAATGAATATGGTCTAGGAACACCGATTTAGGTTTTCTCAAACTATATCTTCCATTGTGTCTCACACAGTTTTTATGTTTAAAGAGCTAATAAGTTCACAAATCACAGTGTTTTTTGTAGCTTTTCACTATCCCTCCTATGCTCTGGGAATGAGCCATGCTACAAGCCCCCACCCTGCATCCCTTGAATCCACAGATACAACACACGGAGTAGTTCTTTTTCACCTTGGCTTCTTGGCAGTTGCTGGGCACTACTATCTGACACATGGAATAGCATACTCGTTACAATATTCTTATCTCCATCACCCCACCCCCCCCCACCTGCCCTAACTTTATTTGGTCAGTTGAATCGAGTCCTTTCTGAACATCTCTGACTGTCTATAGGAGTGTCCAGAGACCACTGGTTCTCCCAAAACTTCACATAGATGCCTGGTTCTTCTCTCTCCAAAGCAAGGTAAACTCTGTTTCTGCTTTCTTGAATCTTCCTTTCCTTCAGGGACCTAGAAGTCCCACCTGTACATTCAGCCCAGCAATTGGCCCATGACTTTCTTTAGTGACAGATCAAGAACCAACTGGGGAAGTGGACTGCCTCTACATCACAGTACTTTTCAGATATACTGGGAAAAAAATGACAGGCAAATGTCTGCTGTTGGATTCTACTGGCATCCACTCATTTTCTTAACTTTTGATTTGATGAAAACCAGCTGTCTTAAAAACGCCACGAAATGGATCAATTCTCATTCTTCTACATGATAACCACTAGTTGTGCCAGCACCATTTGTTGAAGATGCTGTCTTTTTTCCATTGGATGGCTTTTGCTCCCTTGTCAAAGATCAAGTGACCATAGGTGTGTGGCTTCATTTCTGGGTCTTCAATTCTATTCCATTGGTCTACTTATCTGTCGCTATACCAGTACCATGCCATTTTTATCACAATTGCTCTGTAGTACAGCTTTAGGTCAGGCATGGTGATTCCACCAGAGGTTCTTTTATCCTTGAGAAGAGTTTTTGCTATCCTAGGTTTTTTGTTATTCCAGATGAATTTGCAGATTGCACTTTCTAATTCGTTGAAGAATTGAGTTGGAATTTTGATGGGGATTGCATTGAATCTGTTGATTGCTTTTGGCAAGATAGCCATTTTTACAATGTTGATCCTGCCAATCCATGAGCATGGGAGATCTTTCCATTTTCTGAGATCTTTTATAATTTCTTCCTTCAGAGACTTGAAGTTTTTATTATACAGAACTTTCACTTCCTTAGTTAGAGTCACGCCAAGATATTTTATATTATTTGTGACTATTGATAAGGGTGTTGTTTCCCTAATTTCTTTCTCAGCCTGTTTATTCTTTGTGTAGACAAAGGCCATTGACTTGTTTGAGTTAATTTTATATCCAGCTACTTCACCGAAGCTGTTTATCAGGTTTAGGAGTTCTCTGGTGGAATTTTTAGGGTCACTAATATATACTATCATATCATCTGCAAAAAGTGATATTTTGATTTCTTCCTTTCTAATTTGTATCGCTTGATCTCCTTTTGTTGTCAAATTGCTCTGGATAGGACTTCAAGTACAAAGTTGAATAGGTAGGGATTTGGGAAGCCTTGTCTAGTCCCTGATTTTAGTGGGATTGCTTCCAGCTTCTCACCATTTACTTTGATGTTGGCTACTGGTTTGCTGTAGTTTGCTTTTACCATGTTTAAGTGTGGGCCTTGAATTCCTGATCTTTATGGGAACTCCAGGGTGAAGAAGTGGGAGTGGGTGGGTAGGGGAGTGGGTTGGGGAGTGTGTGGGGGACTTTTGGGATAGCATTGGAAATGTAATTGAAATAAATACCCAATTAAAAATATATGGGAAAAAAGGTGAAAAAAGAAAACAAAACAAACAAACAAACAAACAAAAAACCACCACGAGTTTCATTTGATGTTTACCAGGTGTTTGCTAAAACTTAAAGTTCAACAATAAATGACTATCATGGTGGCTAAAATAACTTGTGATTATTTGTCTCTTATCTACAACATTGTAATCTTCCAGTAATAAGCAATTCTAGTGATTAATCCATCCTGTAGGGTCACTATGAACATAGTACTGTAAGAAAAGGACCACCAGTGTTGAGCCACCTAGACAGCATTTCCTCCATTTTGGTCTACTATTTTGTTTACAGGGTTAAGTCAGGTTCATATTCCCAGGCTCAAGGGAATCACTTACTCCTACCCTGCTCCTCCAAATAGTTTCTTTATTGTCTGTTAAACACATTGAAAAAAGTAAAATGTGCTGTAATCTTATCTAAGGCAACTGAGTTGTAAGACTATATAGCCAATGCCTGCCAAGCCCTCATTAAGTGCATACAGCTGACCAGTTCCTTTGTTCATTTATTACCTTGGACTCCTAAACAAATGTCTAGGATTAAGGACCTTAGATTCTGAAGCAAATGTCTAAAGAAATTAAGGGCCCTGAAACCAAGTATCCTGGAAGAGGCCCAGACTCTAACAGTTACTCTCTTGCTTAACCCTTAATGTCAAACTATGATTGGATGAGCTAAGAGCTCACCCAAGACCTCCTTGTTTTGAAGTTTCACCATTTAAATTTGCAATGCAGCTTCCCCTCAGGGATATGGCTCCAGAGCTGACTGTATCCCAGAGTGCTCAGAAAATAAGGCTTTCATTTTCAAGCTTCAGTTTCTGAAATAGGTTTTCTCAGCTTCCTCTCTGAACCAAATAATAGCAATTTTCAGAAAACTTTAGTGAAGTAATAAATTTAGGAGTTGTTCCTGTATTTCAGAATGTGGTGATAAACATTGGTGGATTTTTAGTTTTTTCATATTGTAATAAGTGAAATCACAGCAAAGCGACTTTGAATTCTTTAACAAAATGTTTGTCTAACTATTCGAAAAATATAGTTTATTTTATATTTATCTTTTTTTATATTTCTGTAAGAAAACAAACCTTTATTTTTCATATATTTCCAAATAAATTTATAATTTACTCTGTTTAATTATTTGTACATGTATATAGGAGTGGTTTATATTTTTTTGTCTTTTTTTTTTTTTATGAAGCCACAATTACTCTGATAACCTAAACCACAAAAAGACCCAAAAAAGATAGAGAACTTCAGAACAATTTCCCTTATGAATATTGATGCAAAAATCCTCAATAAAGTTCTTGCTAACCGAATCCAAGAACACATCAAAACAATCATCCATCCTGACCAAGTAGGTTTCATCCCAGGGATGCAGGGATGGTTCAATATACAGAAATCCATCAACGTAATCCAGTATATAAACAAACTCAAAGACAAAAACCACATGGTCATCTCGTTAGATGCGGAAAAAGCATTTGACAAAACCCAACACCCATTCATGATAAAAGTCTTGGAAAGATCAAGAATTCAAGGCCCATACCTAAACATGATAAAAGCAATCTACAGCAAACCAGTAGCCAACATCAAAGTAAATGGTGAGAAGCTAGAAGCAATCCCACTAAAATCAGGGACTAGACAAGGCTGTCCACTCTCTCCCTACCTATTCAACATTGTACTTGAAGTCCTAGCCAGAGCAATTAGATAACAAAAGGAGATCAAGGGGATACAAATTGGAATGGAAGAAGTCAAAATATCACTCTTTGCAGATGATATGATAGTATATATAAGTGACCCTAAAAATTCCACCAGAGAACTCCTAGGCCTGATAAACAACTTCAGTGAAGTAGCTGGATATAAAATTAATTCAAGCAATTCAATGGCATTTCTGTACACAAAGGATAAACAGGCTGAGAAAGAAATTATTTTTATCTTTTTAAACAAAGTTTTGGTACAGTGCTTTATAAGTCTCATAGCCATTGGAATTTGACCTTTTAAGATATTGTGCCTTTGTGTTTCTCATGATATCTTTATTCTGATGTGAAAATGATGGTGAGCATAGTCTAGTAGTCTTACTGAGTTTGATGAATTTATTGTTATAATATTCAAAACAATTATTAACCGAGAACCAGAAAACAATTAGCTACTTAATTGTTCAATCACAGTTTTTATACCATCTTTCCTTGTGAAATTCTCTGCCTGTTAGAAGAAAAAGACAGACAGACAGACAGACAGACAGACAGAAAGAAAGAAAGAAAGAAAGAAAGAAAGAAAGAAAGAAAGAAAGAAAGGAAAAAGAAAATTAGATAGCTGACTCCCTATTAATCAATTTGCATTTTCTTTTAGATTGGTCTTCATTCTTGCACACTTGCTATCTATATCCTGAAAACCCAAGCAGGGAGATAAAAACAGTTCAGAGGTGATTGCAGGAGATTGGCAATGTTTGTTTGCAAAGTGGTCAAGGGGCAGAACTAGGGACACTTTTTTTTGACTCAGTATTTCCCTGGAAGATGGAGCAAAAATCAATGGAAAGGCAAATATTGCAGCACCTGAGATAAGCTTTTATTGTAGTTTAACTTCTGGTTTTGAATTAATATTGTTCTTTTATTGTAGAAGATTATTGTTTTTCTTCACTCTCTTTTCTCTTGTCATATGTAACAGTAGAGAGAAGTGTCAAGGCTAGAAGAAAATTGCTATAAAGCAAGCAAATATATACATATTTTAAATAGACTTAGAGAATGAAAGCTAATGCACTCAGTGAAAATAAACCAGGAAGACAGGAAGCTTATAAGCTAATATTACAAACCAGGAATGGAATAAAATGTTGATGGATTTAGTCACTTCCTCAGTCAAATTCTTTCATGTCACAATAGTTGAATAACTTGATCTATATAACAAAAGATGTTGATGGATTCTCTGGTCTATGTTATTGAAATCACTTTTTCTGGCATTCTGATAACTTAAAATTATTTTACCTTTTTGTGAGACATACATAGCTACTGTGATACAGTGACATTTTTTTACTCCTTCCTACAAAATTGTGTCAGTTCCTGTATGTCCAAGTACAGTGCAATGGTAACACCTTCTAACAACAAGAGATATGCAGATCAAGCTGTAATTACAAAAGGTGTCACTATGGAATAACTTGCCATTTGTTGACGGCCCCTGCTCCTCCACCACATTTTCTAATGTATCAGTCTGTGTCTCTGATTTGGCAAAATGTGTTGTGATGATGTTCAGAATCCCTTGTTTCACACACAGGGTGAATACTGTACCTTTCACTCCATTAGCAACTGCCAGCCTCATTTTGGGTTTGACATTTCCGATCTCATTTGACACCAAATAGCTAATCTCTTTACCCTTTAAATTTCTGAGGTGTCATATTGCATTACATTTCTGCTGTCACCTTCCATCACCGTATGTTTTGTCTCGCAAAAAAAAAAAAAAAAAAAAGCCAATATTATTTGGCACAGCATACAATGAGGGGACCCAGGACTTGCTGCAGTGCTTGTCACCAGAGCAGTAAAGCATCACATCTCTTCAAATGTGTAAACACTAACTTTTGGAAGAGTATTGCACCTGTAAATCTATAATAGGGAAGGTGAAATACATGTGTCATACCTTTTAATAGTAAATTTAAAATTCCATAATGTGTTATGCAAATAAGGGGGAAATGTGACCATGCCCCACAGCAAACTGAAAAAAATTAGCTTCATTCTGTATGGTAGGCATTGCTTGTAACTTTTTAGATAATCTTTTGAAATGTCTCTCAAAATCAAATTATTTTATTTTGAGCAAAATTGATATGACTTTCATAGGTTGATTTTCTTAAATGCATTGACTTTTGAATTATCACATTGATATTTATCATATTTAAAAGAATACATTTAATTCCATTCTGAGGAAAGTGTTAAATTGAGTTTTGAACTGAAATGAAAAAGGAAAATATTCACAATGTATCTGTAATATGGTCAATTTTAAAGAAAGGAATCATTTGTAATTATATATGTTTTGGTCTTTTATTTATAAGAAAGATTTTTATGTTGCTTGAATATCTGTCATATCTCAGCATAACTTTGTTATTCTGGCAAAATTAAACATTTAGTATTAGTTTTCACTCAGGATTAGAAACTGGAGTCATAACCATTTTATTGGAAATAATAATACATTTGGACTTAGGAAACTGTAAAAAATAAAGATTGACAATGGGAATGCATATTTGAATGATATGTATAAGCAAGGATGCAGTGCTAATCAGAGAACATTAAGCAGAAATATCCCAAATAGTTCAATATCCTAATATCATAACTGATGAGAAATGAAATTCTATGTTAGCATCCATTATTTATCATTTCTTTATTTATATAAATATGTATACATGCATGCATATATATGCTATTTTTTGGAATTCATCTATATGGATCAATCTTAACTCTTTATGTATTTTTGCCTTCTAACTTTGTGTCTTTTCTAACCAAATATTTTCTTGGTGTTTAGTGTTTTAATTTTTGCTCAGGACTGCCATTAGTAGCATTTTCGTCTGTAGGAAATTGCACTGTGCTGTGTAACAAGTTGTTGATTATGACCTCTTATAAATGCTACTAATTACTAGAGAATTCATACAAGAAAACAAAAAGCTGACCAATTAATCAATTATTTCTGTTCCTAATGCTAGTCCTCTAGCTAAACACTGCCCTATTTTCTACAGAAACATCACTTATTTACGTAGGGATGTCCTTTCTAAAAGCATCTGTATTGGTTCTTAAAAGCTTCTCTTTTGTCAATCCAAACCCAAGCATTAATTTGTGATTTTATGTATAAAATATCCTATGAAATGAATAAATTATCAATATGAAAAAAATTAATTGCCAACCAGAAGAGCACTTTATATTGTAAAGAGGTAAATAAGAATGATTGCAAACAAACTCTCTGGAAAGAGCTACACTTGACATTGCCTATTCTGCAAGACTGATTGATGAGTTAGGCCATCAATAGTTATCAGAATGTCTAAATGTAGCAAGTGCACAACCTAATTACAATTTACTTTGGTCTTTCTTTAGCCTTAATAGTCATCATTTATTGACTGCTTTTTACATGAAAAAAAAACAGCTTGTGAATATTAGGGACATCATTTTGTAATATCTAAGATGAGTGCCAGCCTCCACATATGAAATAGCTAAGATTACAGTCAAATGGCCTTTGATATTTAAAGCAGAGTTTGCCTGATTTTCTCAAAGCTAATATTTTCACCATTGTAATTTAAAAATATCTTAATTGATGAATTTATGTGTTCTGTTGTGATTATATGTGTGTGTGTGTGTGTGTATCCTAAATACATACATATAATCCCAGTAATATAATGTTAATTTTTTGTGTGTTGTTAGGGCTAATCATTGGGCATTGGATAATCAAATCAATGGTGTGTTCTTCCCTAGAGAAGACTATTTTTTCCACTTGCCATATTCCTTAGTTATCTGTAAATCTTTGTGTACTTAAGACACCATGTGCAGTTAAAAACACTTATAGCTCTTACAGAGGACCATGGATTAGTGCCCAGGATATGCATGAAGACTGTGCAAAACTCTTTGTATCTCATGTTCTAGAGAAATTGAGACACACTTTTTGTGTCCTAGGGTATTAAACACTCATTGTGCATACAAACACGTGCTGGCAAATGACCTACACACGTGAAAAAAAAACCACAATTTTTATAAGAATGTAATAAGTGACCATGCTGTGGTGGCAACATCCCGAAATACCTGAATTCTGGAGGCAGAGGCAGGAGAACTTCTAGGAATTGTAGTTTATTTTTATCTTCATAATGAGTTTCAAGACAACAATACTGGCACAAAAGCATGGTCTATGAAATTCTATTAGTATCATTAAATGTAATGCGTACAGGAGTGTCCTTCTTTCTATTATATTTTTTTATACTTCATCAAATGTTAACTTAAAACTAATAGTTTTAAGAATACTTGGAAAACTTTAGAAACAAGTGTATGGTGTTACCAAAGATACATGAATAGACAGAATTTCTTTACCCCTAGATGTTTTCTTTTTGAAAGTACTGAGAAATCCTAACAGTGGTGTTTGAAAATATGAGCATACAAAAAAATCATTAATTACAACAAACGGTATATATTCCCTGGGCTTATATTTAATCAAAATTCTTCTTAAGATAAGACTTCAACAACAGTGAATATACAGAAAAATAATCTCAGTTTTTTCCAACAGTTTAAATGATGTGATTATTATTGTATTTTATTTTATTATTAAATACCTTTTGGAATGTTACATTGTAATTTGAATCTAAGCAAATGTTCAGAAAATAGCTAGTGGCAGTGTCATTAAAGTGAAAATAGATTGAATGTAAATACAATAATAGTTTTAGAAAACACAGCGGGGATCTTAATACAATTTCACTATAGAAATGTTATAATGAAATAAAGAAATGTTATAGTGAAAGATTTATATTGTTAGCATCATATGTTCTAGTTTATTTATTTTTTTATTACGTATTTTCTTCAATTACATTTCCAATGCTATCCCAAAACTCCCCCATACCACCCCTACTTCCCTACCCACCCATTCCCATTCTTTTGGCCCTGGCATTCCTCTGTATTGGGGCATATAAAGTTTGCAAGTCCAATGGGCCTCTCTTTCCAGTGATGGCCAACTAGGCCATCTTTTGATGCATATGCAGCTAGAGACAAGAGGTCCGGGGTACTGGTTAGTTCAACATGTTGTTCCAACTATAGGATTGCAGATCCCTTTAGCTCCTTGGGTACTTTCTCAAGCTTCTCCATTGGGGCCCTGTGATCCATCCAATAGCTGACTGTGAGCATCCACTTCTGTGTTTGCTAGGCCCCAGCATAGTCTCACAAGAGACAGCTATATTTGGGTCCTTTCAGCAAAATCTTGCTAGTGTATGCAATGATGTCAGCGTTTGGAGGCTGATTATGGGATGGATCCCTGGATATGGCAGTATCTAGATGGTCCATCCCTTCATCACAGCTCCAAATTTTGTCTCTGTAACTCCTTCTATGGGTGTTTTGTTCCCAATTCTAAGAAGGGGCACAGTGTCCACACTTTGGTCTTCATTCTTCTTGAGTTTCATGCGTTTAGCAAATTGTATCTTATATCTTGGGTATCCTAAGTTTTGGGCTAATATCCACTTACCAGTAAATACATATTGTGTGAGTTCCTTTATGATTGTGTTACCTCACTCAAGATTATGCCCTCCAGGTCCATCCATTTGGCTAGGAATTTCCTAAATTCATTCTTTTTAATAGCTGAGTAGTACTCCATTGTGTAAATGTACCATAATTTCTGTATCCATTCCTCTGTTGAGGGGCATCTGGGTTCTTTCCAGCTTCTGGCTATTATAAATAAGGCTGCTATGAACATAGTGGAGCATGTGTCCTTCTTACCGGTTGGTATATTTTCTGGATATATGCCCAGGAGAGGTATTGCAGGATCCTCCAGTAGTACTATGTCCAATTTTCTGAGGAACCACCAGAATGATTTCCAGAGTGGTTGTACAAGCTTGCAATCCCACCAACAATGGAGGAGTTTTCCTCTTTCTCTACATCCTCGCCAGCATCTGCTCTAACCTGAATTTTTGATCTTAGCCATTCTGACTGGTGTGAGGTGGAATCTCAGGCTTGTTTTGAGTTGCATTTCCCTGATGATTAAGGATGTTGAACATTTTTTCAGGTGCATCTCTGCCATTCGGTATTCCTCAGGTGAGAATTCTTTATTCAGTTCTGAGCCCCATTTTTTAATGGGGTTATTTGATTTTCTGGATTCCACCTTCTTGAGTTCTTTATATATATTGGATATTAGTCCGTTATCTGATTTAGGATAGGTAAAGATACTTTCCCAAACTATTGGTGGTCTTTTTGTGTTATTGATGGTGTCTTTTGCCTTGCAGAAGCTTTGCAGATTCATGAGGTCCCACTTGGTCAATTCTCGATCTTACAGCACAAGCCATTGTTATTCTATTCAAGAATTTTTCCCCTGTGCCCAGCCCACATCTTCAAGGCTTTTCCCCACTTTCTCCTCTATAAGTTTCAGTGTCTCTGGTTTTATGTGAAGTTCCTTGATACACATAGATTTGACCTTAGTACAAGGAGATAGGAATGGATCAATTCACATTCTTCTACATGATAACAACCAGTTGTACCAGCACCATTTGTTGAAAATGCAGTCTTTCTTCCACTAGATGGTTTTAGCTCCCTTGTCGAAGATCAAATGACCACAGGTGTGTGGCTTCATTTCTGGGTCTTCAATTCTATTCCATTGGTCTACTTGTCTGTCACTGTACCAGTACCATGCAGTTTTTATCACAATTGCTCTGTAGTAAAGCTTTAGGTCAGGCATGGTGATTCCACCAGAGGTTCTTTTGTCCTTGAGAAGAGTTTTTGCCATCCTAGGTTTTTTGTTATTCCAGATGAATTTGCAGATTGCACTTTCTAACTCTTTGAAGAATTGAGTTGGAATTTTGATGGGGATTGCATTGAATCTGGAGATTGCTTTTGGCAAGATAGCCATTTTTACAATGTTGATCCTGCCAATCCATGAGCATGGGAGATCTTTCCATCTTCTGAGATCTTCTATAATTTCTTTCTTCAGAGACTTGAAGTTTTTATTATACAGATCTTTCACTTCCTTAGTTAGAGTCACGCCAAGATATTTTATATTTTTTGTGACTATTTATAAGGGTGTTGTTTCCCTAATTTCTTTCTCAGCCTGTTTATTCTTTGTGTAGACAAAGGCCATTGACTTGTTTGAGTTAATTTTATATCCAGCTACTTCACCGAAGCTGTTTATCAGGCTTAGGAGTTCTCTGGTGGAATTTTTAGAGCCACTTATATATACTATCATATCATCTGCAAAAAGTGATATTTTGACTTCTTCCATTCCAATTTGTATCCCCTTGATCTCCTTTTGTTATCTAATTGCTCTGGCTAGGACTTCAAGTACAATGTTGAACAGGTTGGGAGAGAGTGGACAGCCTTGTCTAGTCCCTGATTTTAGTGGGATTGCTTCAAGCTTCTCACCATTTACTTTGATGTTGGCTACTGGTTTGCTGCAGATTGCTTTTATCATGTTTAGGTATGGGCCTTGAATTCCTGATCTTTCCAAGACTTTTATCATCAATTGGTGTTGGATCTTGTCAAATGCTTTTTCTGGATCTAAAGAGATGATCATGTGGTTTTTGTCTTTGAATATGTTTATATACTGGAATACATTGATGGATTTCTGTATATTGAACCACCCCTGCATCCCTGGGATGAAACCTACTTGGTCAGGATGGATGATTGTTTTGATGTGTTCTTGGATTCGGTTAGCAAGAACTTTATTGAGGATTTTTGCATCAATATTCATAAGGAATACTGGTCTGAAGTTTTCTATCTTTGTTGGGTCTTTTTGTGGTTTAGGTATCAGAGTAAATGTGGCTTCATAGAATGAGTTGGGTAGAGTACCTTCTGTTTCTATTTTGTGGAATAGTTTGCGAAGAACTTGGATTAGATCTTCTTTGAAGGTCTGATAGAACTCTGCACTAAACCCATCTGGTCCTGGGCTTTTTTTGGTTGGCAAACTATTAATGACTGCTTCTATTTCTTTGGGGGATATAGGGCTGTTTAGATCATTAACCTGATCTTGATTCAACTTTGGTACCTGGAATCTGTCTAGAAACTTCTCCATTTCATCCAGGTTCTCCAGTTTTGTTGAGTATAGCCTTTTGTAGAAAGATCTGATGGTGTTTTGTATGTCTTCAGGATCTGTTGTTATGTCTCTTTTTTCATTTCTGATTTTGTTAATTAGAATGCTTTCCCTGTGCCCTCTAGTCAGTCTGGCTAAGGGTTTATCTATCTTGTTGATTTTCTCAAAGAACCAGCTCCTTGATTGGTTGATTCTTTGAATAGTTCTTGTTTCCAGTTGGTTGATTTGCCCCTGAGTTTGATTATTTCCTGCCGTCTACTCCTCTTGGGTGAATCTGCTTCCTTTTGTTCTAGAGCTTTTAGGTGTGTTGTCAATCTGCTAATGTGTTTTCTCTCTAGTTTCTTTTTGGAGGCACTCAGAGCTATGAGTTTTCCTCTTAGAAATGCTTTCACTGTGTCCCATAAGTTTGAGCATGTTGTGGCTTCATTTTCATTGAACTCTAAAAAGTCCTTAATTTCTTTCTTTATTCCTCCCTTGACCAAGTTATCATTGAGAAGAGTGTTGTTCAGTTTCCATGTGAATGATGGCTTTCTATTATTTATTTTGTTATTGAAGATCAGCCTTAGTCCATGGTGATTTGATAGGATGCATGGGACAATTTCAATATTTTTGTATCTGTTGAGGCCTGTTTTATGACCAATTATGTGGTCAATTTTGGAGAAGGTACCATGAGGTGCTGAGAAGAAGGTATATTCTTTTGTTTTAGGATAGAATGTTCTGTAGATATCTGCCAGATCCATTTGGTTCATAACTTCTGTTAGTTTCACGGTGTCCCTGTTTAGTTTCTGTTTCCATAATCTGTTCATTGGTGAAAGTGGTGTGTTAAAGTCTCCCACTATTATTGTGTGAGGTGCAATGTGTGCTTTGAGCTTTACTAAAGTTTCTTTAATGAATGTGGCTTCCTTTGTATTTGGAGCATAGATATTCAGAATTGATAGTTCCTCTTGGAGGATTTTACGTTTGTTGTGTATGTAGTGCCCCTCCCTGTCTTTTTTGATGACTTTGAGTTGGAAGTCAATCTTATCAGATATTAGAATGGCTACTCCAGCTTGTTTCTTCATACCATTTGCTTGGAAAATTGTTTTCCAGCCTTTCATTCTGAGGTAGTGTCTATCTTTTTCTCTGAGATGAGTTTCCTGTAAGCGCCAAAATGTTGGGTCTTGTTTGTGTAGCCAGTTTGTTAGTCTATGTCTTTTTATTGTGTAGTTGAGTCAATTGATATTAAGAGATATTAAGGAAAAGTAATTGTTCCTTCCTGTTATTTTTCTTGTTAAAGTTGGCATTTTGTTCTTGTGGCTGTCTTCTTTTAGCTTTGTTGAAGGATTACCTTCATGTTCTTTTTAGGGCGTGGTTCCCGTCCTTGTATTGGTATTTTTCTGTTATTATCCTTTGAAGGGCTGGATTCGTGGAGAGATAATGTGTGAATTTGGTTTTGTTGTGGAATACTTTGGTTTCTCCATCTATGTTAATTGAGAGTTTGGCTGGTATAGTAGCCTGGGCTGGAATTTGTGTTCTTTTAGTGTCTGTATAACATCTGTCCAGGATCTTCTGGCTTTCATAGTCTCTGGTGAAAAATCTGGTGTAATTCTGTTAGGCTTGCCTTTATATGTTATTTGGCCTTTTTCTCTTACTGCTTTTAGTATTCTGTCTTTATTTAGAGCATTTGTTGTTCTGATTAATATGTGTCGGGAGTTATTTCTTTTCTGGTCCTGTCTATTTGGAGTTCTGTAGGCTTCTTGTATGTTCATGGGCATCTCTTTCTTTAGATTTGGGAAGTTTTCTTCTATAATTTTGTTGAAGATGTTTGATGGTCCTTTGAGTTGAAAATCTTCATTCTCATCCACTCCTATTATCTGTAGGTTTGGTCGTCTCATTGTGTCTTGGATTTCCTGGATGTTTTGAGTTAGGATCTTTTTGCATTTTCTATTTTCTTTGATTGTTGTGCCGATGTTCTCTATGGAATCTTCTGCACCTGAGATTCTCTCTTCCATCTCTTGTATTCTGTTGCTGATGCTCGCATCTATGGTTCCAAATTTCTTTCCTAGGGTTTCTATCTCCAGTGTTGCCTCATTTTGGGTTTTCTTTATTGTGTCTACTTCCCTTTTTAGGTCTCGTATGGTTTTTTTCATTTCTATCACCTGTTTGGATGTGTTTTCCTGTTTTTCTCTAAGGACTTCTACCTGTTTGGTTGTCTTTTCCTATTTTTCTTTACAGACTTCTACCTGTTTGATTTTGTTATCCTGTTTTTCTTTGAGGACTTGTAACTCTTTAGCAATGTTCTCCTGTAATTCTTTAAGTGAGTTATTAAAGTCCTTCTTGATGTCCTCTACCATCATCATGAGATATACTTTTAAATCCAGGTCTAGCTTTTCGGGTGTGTTGGGGTGCCCTGGACTGGGCGAAGTGGGAGTGCTGGGTTGTGATGATGGTGCGTGGTCTTGGTTTCTGTTAGTAAGATTCTTTCATTTACCTTTCGCCATATGGTAATCTCTGGAGTTAGTTGTTATAGTTGTCTCTGTTTAGAGATTGTTCTTCTGGTGATTCTGATTTCCATCTATCAGCAGACCTGGGAGTTAGGCTCTCTCCTCTGAGTTTCAGTGGTTAGAGCACTCTCTGCTGGCAAGCTCTCCTTTTACAGGGAAGGTGCACAGATATCTGGTGTTTGGACCTCCTCCTGGCCGAAGAAGTAGTCCCAAAACAGGACCTTTCCCAGATGCTGTGTTGCTTTGGCAAGTCACAGAAGCTGTCAGCTTCTGTTGTGCACACTCTCACCTGTGCAGACTAAGTTCCTCAGTTCGGGGGAGTCCTGGAACCAAGATGGTGCTCCCTGCTCCTGAGGCAGAGGGCTCCTGTGCTGGGCGGACTCCTGCCCTCCTCTGGCTGGGAGGGTGGCCGGATGTCTGCAGCCTGAATAGGGTGCTGCCTCAGTGGCTCTGTGGCTCCCGCCTGTCCCAGAAGCTGTCTGCTTCTGTGGTGCACACTCTCACCTATGCAGACTAAGTTCCTAAGTTCGGCAGAGTCCTTTATTTTATTTATGATCAATTTGATATTTGTTTTTTTGATTATATAACTCAAATTTTCCATAAAATCTTGAGAATGAATTATAAAAATAATTAGCTGAGAATTGGATTCCAATAGAGAACAAACAAAAACCCAATCTCTATTGTTCAATAATAAGTTTGATGATGTGAAAATTTTGCTATATACATTTAAAAACAATTTTAGTAAAGATAAAATAGTATAATTACTTGAGTTTTTTATATATTAATGAGTTAAGTTATAATTGAGCACTCCAGTAGATAATTTACCATGCATATTTTAAAAATATATCCCATATAATAATGAAGATTAATTTATGGAATCCCTGTATGATTTATAATACAATTTACTATACTTACAATTTCCTAGTTAAATAGTCTAGTTAAGAGTTTGTAATACCATATATACAATTCACAGACCATAAGAAGCTCAAGAAAAAGCAAGACCTAAGTGTGGATGGATGCTTCAGTACTTCTTATAAAGGGGAACAAAATACTCACGGGAGAAAATATGGATCCAAAATGTAGATCAGATACTGAAGGAAAGGCCACCCAGAGACTGCCCCACCTGGGGATTCATCCCATATTCAGTCACCAAACCCAGACACTACTGTGCTTGTCAATAAGTGCTGGCTGATAGGAGCCTGATATAGTTGTCTCCTGAGAGGCTATGCCAGAGACTGACAAACACAGAGTTATATGCTAGCACCCAACCATTGGTTGAGCACAGGGGTCCCTAATGAAGGATTTGAAGTAGGAACTGAAGGAACTGAGGAGGGTTGTAGCCCTATGGGGGAAGCAACAGTGTCTACCAGGCAGACCTCTGGGAACTCCTGCTGACTGGACCACCAACCAAAGAATACACATGGAGGGACCCAGGGCTCCCACCGCATATGTGGCAGAAGATGGCCTTGTTGGCCATCAGTGGGAGGAGCAGCCCTTGGGCCTGAAGGAGTTCAATGCCCCAGTGTAGGGGAATTCCAGGCTGGGAAGTCAGGAATGGATGGGTGGATGGAGAAGCACCCTCATAGAGGCAGTGTGAGGGGGGAAGTGATAAGAGGTTTCCAGAGGGAAAACATGGGAAGGGCCATCCAGAGATTGCCCCACCTGGGGATCCATCCCATATACAGTTTCCAAATCTGGACACTAAAATTTGAAATGTAAGTAAAGAAAATATCCAAGAAAAGAAAAGAAAAATAAAAGGAGTGGAGAGGTCTGTTGTGGGGGGCATCCTCTTGGAAACAGGGGTCGGGGAGAAGATATGGGCTAAACAACAGTCAGAGGGGCAAACCAGAAGACAAAAACTGAACTATGAAAAAAAAAAGTATAAAAACGGAAAACAAACAAAAAAATTATTCTTTTTAAAAATATCTTGTTAATTTTTGTGGGCCTTAACTAGAGTAAAAACCCGTGAAAATTAAAAGCCAAAAATTATCAGTAAAACATACTTTTTGAAAATAAGTTCACTGCTATGGATTTTTTTTATTTTTTGTATTTCCTTGTGCAATTTCAACTCACTTTAAAAAAAAGTAAAATAAACAAATCAGAGGAACGTATCTTTGCACTTCCAAAAGTCTGTTTCCTGCTTTACCTCTGTACACTTTTACTCTGACAGACTATCTAATAACAAGGATAGACCAAGAGGCCAAAAGTACTATGAATAATTTCAGTTTCAGAATAGTCTAAAGGGTATCTATACAGAAATGAGCTGACTAGTACTGGACTCCATTCTCAGAGTTTTTTATAGAAAGGACTGAGTCTTAGCATAATGAAAAAGTTTAACAGAAAAGGAATAACTAGATTTCAGGCATTGAGAGAAGAGAGGTCAGAGGCAATAGATTATAGTAATGAAACAATGGAAATATATAATAATCGAGATACCTAGATTCCATAGATACCTAGAAAAGAGAGGGGAATGCATTATATCAAAATTTGAAGACAGACACATGGAACACACACACACACACACCAAATACACACGTATACTATTTACAAAGCTTTTTTTTTTTTTTTCACTTAATCAGGTGTTGATAATTTAGGAGTAAATAGTCATCTAACCGAGAATATACTTATTATTTTTATTGTTATTGGAGTAACAATAATAACATTGTGCGTTTTTTTCAAAGTTCCTTTTATGGATACTGCAGTGACAATAACTGACCATAACTGCATACACATAAAGATCAGGAAACATTGTGGTAGAGGAAACGGGAAGATTATAAGAGTCAGAGAATGGAGATGTCTTCTGTGGGATATATTGCATTATATATTATAAACAATTTGGAGAATATTTAAAGTATAATTATTGAATGACAGTTTTATACAAATACTAAAAATTAATATAATTTATACAAATTATAAATAATTTATAAAGGATATTTAAACAGATGTGGATTTGAATCACTGAGAGGATCTTAGAAGCTATACATCATACACTTTTGTCTGTTTCCATGTGCAAGTGTTTGATCCTGAATAATTTTAAGGGTTATCTTTGAGAGCAATGGTGCTTTTTTTTTTTTTTTTCATGTCTTGGGTGAATTTTTAAATTGGGATTTAGAGTATTAGACTCTGTTTGTCACACAAAACCTCCATTGGTTGAGCATGCTTATGATTTCGGCTTGGTGAAATTAAGGGATAAAATCCACAGAGCTCAAAGGAAGAGATTGGCAAGCCCGCGCTGTTAGTCCAAGGACCTTCTAAAGGACTAAAGGTAGAAACTTGTTTCAGGCACAGGGAGACTGATGAATTGGTCAGTCCAATTTGTTAAAACAGGAGATATTGAAGGCCATCCTCTCAGTTTTCTATGCAGCGTCAAAGCAATTAAAGGAGTTAACATGAAGCTAGGAATTCTAACATTTTCTTCTCATGTTAGTTCTCTCCTGTACCACTCTCTACCTCAGTCCTCATGGCAAGTATAAATGCTAATAAATTCTTAATAATATTTTACTAAAAGGAGTCAATTTGTGATTAATCAGTTACAATCATTTTATTGTTAAAAAAAACTGAGTCTCTAATAGAGTTATGTTTAGGACATATTGGGCATTTAGGGAAAAATTAATGTTTGAGATATCCCAGGCTAGCCTCAAACAACCTGTGCATCAATGAATCAATTTGGTTTTAAAATAAAAGACTGGTGTTGATAATGCAAGAATGTTACTAAAATGAACCAGCCAGATATTTTAGAAGTCAATTTTTTAATTAGGTGACAGGTTCCTGTAAAGGTTGTAAAGCTAAAGTTTAGCTGCTCTCCTGTGCAGCTACGGACTAAGGTACAGGTTAGGGGGGAGACGGTTGACCTACAAGATCTAATTTGGCACTCAGTAGTTACTTGGGATGTTTCACCTCTATTAGTCTTAAGTAGAAGTGAAGCCTTTTTCTTTTAAGAAAAGTCTGCCAGGAAACTTTGGGCAGTGATTTATTGGGGAAGTACAAAGAGCAGAGAACATTGCTCCTTGTAGGACACTAGATAAATGAGGGTGCCCATGTGCTAGGGTTTGGTCTGTCTGCACAGATCAAGTTATGTTTGGTAAATTATAAAAGAAAAGCCTTTTTGCACTACAGCCCTTACCCAATAGTACCTAACACTGTGAAAACAGTGTTCAATTCAAGCATGTTATTTAACCACTGGGGAATACAGTTCCCAAACTGTATAAAACATATTGAAGAACAAAGATAGAATAACATAGATGTCTTAATAAAGGAGATGGAGCACTTTGTAAAGAGAAAATATTGTTTCATAGAATTCTTTTGATTTTCTTTAACATAAATATAACAGTATTTAAATATTTATTTTGTATAGAAGTACCATACCAGTTCTTAACTATTATTCCATAACATTCTATAGTATTTGAAAAGGCAACAAAAATGAAAATGTAGATAAAGTAATAGAAAATCAAACGAGGTTTTTTAATGTTAGATGCTTTTAAGAATAATGAAGTGCACAGCTTATGAAGACTTTTATTAAAATTAATTCAGATAACTTAATGCTATTAATTTAAAATAAATAAAGTCCTTTATAAAATCAAGACACAGTTTTTTGATACCTTAAAATAAGCATGTGTGTCTTAGCTGCTTTTTCCTTTTAATTTTAAAAGCAATTTAAATTAGAATACTAAAAGAAAGGTAAGATGATAAAAGCATACATAGTGATAACTGGTAATAAAGCAAAGTCTAAACTACTTGCATATAGTCTATTGCATATAATGATGTAATACAAATTGATTTACTTAAACTCTTTATATGATCATTTTATTCAGATGTACAGCTTTCCTGATCATTTGCAGTTAAATTGAGAGGAAAAAATAATGCTATCATTTAAGTGAAAATGCTCTGCAGTCTAATATAATATCAGTACCCAAATATCATTCCATTAAAAACCTTTTATTTATTATCCCCAATGTTAGGGCAGGAAATTTACTTTCTCTTCCTTTTTAGATATAAAAATCTGTCACACAAGGGGATGGAGTTGACTTTATATTTCATTCAGAAAAATGTGACCGATGATGGTTAAGAAAACTCTCAGTGACCTGCAGTACTCATTTTGTACCTATACCCTCTGATGGGTTGTGTCTGCAGTGAGATTCACTTGTTGGCAATTCTGATGATGGACATTTGAATTGTCCTCTTTGCAGGCTCTCTTAAAAGGGTAAATGCTGTTTCTCAGGAGGAAACCCAAGTGTCATTATGTGTACCATAGTAGTTGCATAGAACAAGGAGAGTAATACATTCATGCGTCAAGCAAATATGGTAAGTAATTCAAAGAGAGAAGAAAAATAGATAAGCATTTGAAAAACACATATGTCATATGTGAATATGTAGTTTCAAGGCAGCAATGTCACCACAGGTGTACTCAGGGCATCAGAAGCAGCTGGCCTGTATTTCAAGGTGATATGATGTCTGTTCAGAGGGACAAAGTAGATTAAAATATAAGCCATGGGACTCCAAAGCACAAACAAGTTACTCTTTTCCAAATTTCATTTTCTATGAAAAGAATGCAAAGATATGTGTATATAAAACATGCTCTGACTGTCTCTTGATCTTGGACTAGCATAGTTTATTTTCCTGCTTAATGGAAGCATTTTCTATCTTCATTCCGTCCTGTAAGAATCTGCAGCTCAGTCTACACTGATTAAAAAAAAAAAAAAAAAAAGAGTCCACCTCAGAAAATAGAATAAAACAGAATTGATACTATATAATAACTTTGTATGTAATGATTATATAATATTATCTTTTAAAAATAAAGCACAACTAAAATGAAAATAATATACGAAATGTGATCACTTTGTGAATCTACCTCAAAGAACTAGCAAATGTCCCATTTTATACCGGCAGGCTACAGCTTCTGCATTATTATTTTGTGTTTCTAGTGCAGTCCACACCCAGTTAAACCCAAAACTATAAAAGCTTTTAATTTATCCCTAATTCTGTTGTATCAGCAAAAATTTCTATTTATTCTTTGTGATTTCTATTTATTTTTTATTGAAGAATAATAAAATTAGATTTCTCTATTTTGCAATTGTTAATTTGCTCACGATATGACAAAAAATATTTTCAGTGTTGGAGGTAAGTTGATCACAACCAACTTGCAGCACTGACTTGTCTTGCATGGATGCGTTTGTGGGATTGTTGTGTTATGAGACCCTAAATTCTAAGGAGAAAAATGAAACTGACAAAGGAAATAGAGTGCAGAAGGCAAGATGCTTTTCCAGAGTTCTCAGTGATAGCATTATGGAGAGAATGATATTTAAATTAATATTAAAAGATTAAAAACTCAAATAACAAGCAATTAGAAATCCCACACAAAACTGAATATGTAAGCTAATGTTTGTAATTTGTGATACAAACCATAGTCTCATCATGTTAAATGATGGTGATAATTTGCATACTGGGTATATGAAGTAGGCAAAAGTTGTTCTCCACAGCATAATAATAAAAAGAGACAAATATGTATCTTATTCAAGGTCATACAGGTGATTAGTGAATTTGTTATAGATAAACATGCTCCAGGTCCATGGATTTTACATTACAATCGTCATACTCTGTGGAGGAGGTTTATTTACATTTTTTTCATTCACTTTCATAAAGAAAATTTAAAAATAGCCTCTATACAGTGACGTCAATAGCGTATTGTTTAGTCTACATGAAAATTAATTTATACAGATTTTACAGTTTTGGCTTTTGTAAGAGAACTGAACATTTTTTTTTTAATTTCCTCGGTTTCTGTTGTTATGTCTCCCTTTTTCAATTCTTGTTTTGTTAATTTGGCTACTCTCTCTGTGCCCTCTGGTTAGTCTGGCTAAGGGTTTATCTATCTTGTTTATTTTCTCACAGAACCAGCTCCTGGTTTGGTTGATTCTTTGTACAGTTATTTTTGTTTCTACTTGGTTGATTTTAACCCTGAGTTTGATTATTTCCTGACATCTACTCATCTTGCCTGTATTTGCTTCTTTTTGTTCTAGAGCTTTTCAGTGTGCTGTCAAGCTGCTAGTACATGCTTTCTTTAGTTTCTTTTAGGAGGCTCTCAGAGCTATGAGTTTTCTTCTAAGGCCTGCTTTCATTGTATTCCATAAGTTTGGGTATGTTGTGCCTTCATTTTCATTAAATTCTAACGAGTCTTTAATTTCTTTCCTTATTTCTTCCTTGATCAAATTTTCATTGAGTAGAGAGTTTTTCTACTTCAGGTGTAAGTGGGCTTTCTGTCGTATTTGTTGTTATTGAAGAACATCCTTAGTCCATGGTGATTTGATAGGATGCATGTGATTATTCCAATATTCTTGTATCTGTTGAGACCTGTTTTGTGTCTGTTTATATGGTCAATTTTTGTGACGGTGCAATGACGTGCTGAGACAAAGGTATATTCTTTCGTTTTAGGATGAAATGTTCTATAGATATCTATTAAATCCATTTGGTTCCTCATGTCTGTTAGTTTGACTGTGTCTCTGTTTAGTGTGTGTTTCAATGATCTGTCCATTGCTGAGAGTGGGGTGTTGAAGTCTCTCACTATTATTTTGTGAGGTGCAATGTGTGCTTTGAGCTTTAGCAAAGTTTCTTTTATGAATGGGGCTGTCCTTGCATTGGAGCATAGATGTTCAAAATTGAGAGTTCATCTTGGTATATTTTCCCTTTGACGAGTATGACCAGTCCTTCCTTATCTTTTGGTTGAAAGTTGATTTTATTCAATATTAGAATGGTTACTCCAGCTTGTTCCTTGGGATCATTTGCTTGGAAAAAAATTTTCCAGCCCTTTACTCTGAGGTAGTGTCTATGTCACTTAGGTGTGTTCCCTGTATGCAGCAAAATGTTGGGTCCTGTTTATATATCCAGTCTGTTAGTTTATGTCTTTTTTATTGGGGAATTGAGTACATTGATGTTAAGAGATACTGATTGTTGCTTCCTGTTATTTTTGTTGTTAGAGGTGTAATTCTGTTTGTGTGACTATCTTCTGTTGAGTTTGTTGACTGAAGATTACTTTCTTGCTCTTCCACCCTTGTGTTTAAGTTTGCCACTAATGACTATTCTATCACTAGTGAGTCCTTATACTACAGGAATCACTAATGGTATAAGGTATGTAGTAGTACTCAGTAGATTCACTTATGGGACCTAGCCTAGCAATGTGAGTAGGATTTTAGAATAATTAAGCTAACAATTTTCACACTAAAGTGTCAGTATCTGAAAAGACATGCATCTTAGTGGTTGCCATTATCACTCCACTCTCATGACTATCTCCTTGAGGAATAAAATTATAGAAAATGATTCACTTGCACACACATATACACACATATGTTCATAAACATGAAATATAGACTGGAGTGAGATGATAAACAATATTTCACAATCATGAAATATATAGGATAGTGCGAGATGATAAAAAACACAAAGAATGCTTTATAAGTAGCACATCAAGCCAAATAAAATGAATATCAAATTCAAAAGCCATGTAGGAAAATAAGAGGGGGCTGGAGAGATGGCTCAGTGGTTAAGAGCACTGACTGCTCTTTTCGAGGTCCTGAGTTCAAATCCCAGCCACTCCATGGTGGCTCACAACCATCTGTAATGGGATTGGATGCCCTCTTCTAGTGTGTCTGAAGACAGCTACAGTGTACTCATATATGTAAGATAAATAAATAAATCTTAAAAATAAATAAGAGAGATAACATGTTTGTATTATTTCACTAAAATTAATGTTAATGTTACAATTGACACAGTTATTCTGGTGTTTCAAACAGAATATATATACATATAGATTTTCAATCCTGGTAAATTAAACTATATCAATATTTCCAGGAGTCAGGTGGTATAGTGAAGACCAATGGAGTCTGGGAAGGTTTTGTGCAACCAGTCTAGAAAATTGGAAATCTCCAAGTTCATTGACATACCTTGTCTCTAAATACGTTTTGAAGAACCTTACAGAAAAGGCACCTGCTACTGATGCTGGATTCTACACACCTAAGTGAAGATATTTTATACAACATATGCAGATATATATCAAAGCCCTTACATGGTTATCAAATAAAATTGAAATTCAAAGAATTATATATCTAAATATTTCCAAAGATAATAAAAAATAAGTACTATTCAATAAAATTTGCTCACAACAAAACAGAATATTTAAGAAATTCCAAGAAATATAAAGATATTTACCAATTTACCTGTAGTATTATTCCAAGACACCAGTCTATAACTACATATAAATACATCCAAGGTATGCATTTCCATGTAAGCATTCTTTTTTTTTGTTTTGTTTTGTTTTGTTTTTTGTTTGTTTGTTTTTGTTTTTTTGAGACAGGGTTTCTCTGTGTAGCCCTGGCTGTCCTGGAGCTCACTCTGTAGACAAGGCTGGCCTCGAACTCAGAAATCAGCCTGCCCTCTGCCTCCCAAGTGCTAGGATTAAAGACATGCACCACCAAGCTTGGCTCCATGTAAGCATTCTTTTTTTTTAAATTTTTAATATTTTTATTACATATTTTCCTCAATTACATTTCCAATGCTATCCCAAAAGTCCCCCACAGCGCCCCCACTTCCCTACCCACCCATTCCCATTCTTTTGGCCCTGGCATTCCCCTATATTGGGGCATATAAAGTTTGCAAGTCCAATGGGCCTCTCTTTCCATTGATGGCCGACTAGGCCATCTTTCGATACATATGCAGCTAGAGACAAGAGCTCCGGGGTTCTGGTTAGTACATCATGTTGTTCCAACAATAGGGTTGCAGATCCCTTTAGCTCCTTGGGTACTTTCTCTAGCTTCTCCATTGGGAGCCCTGTGATACATCCAATAGCTGACTGTGAACATCCACACCTGTGTTTGCTAGGCCCCAGCATCATCTCACAAGAGACAGCTATATTTGGGTCCTTTCAGCAAAATCTTGCTAGTGTATGCAATGGTGTCAGCATTTAGAAGCTGCTTATGGGATGGATCCCTGGATACGGCAGTCTCTAAATGGTCCATCCTTTCATCCCAGCTACGAACTTTGTCTCTGTAACTCCTTCCCTGGGTGTTTTGTTCCCAATTCTAAGAAGGTGCACAGTGTCCACACTTTGGTCTTCATTCTTCTTGAGTTTCATGCGTTTAGCAAATTGTATCTTATATCTTGGGTATCCTAAGTTTTGGGCTAATATCCACTTATCAGTGAATATATATTGTGTGAGTTCTTTTGTGATTGTGTTACTTCACTCAAGATGATGCCCTCCAGGTCCATCCATTTGGCTAGGAATTTCATAAATTCATTCTTTTTAATAGCTGAGTAGTACTCCATTGTGTAAATGTACCATAATTTCTGTATCCATTCCTCTGTTGAGGGACATCTGGGTTCTTTCCAGCTTCTGGCTATTATAAATAGGGCTGCTATGAACATAGTGGAGCATGTGTCCTTTTTACTGGTTGGGACATCTTCTGGATATATGCCCAGGAGAGGTATTGCTAGATCCTCCGGTAGTACTATATCCAATTTTCTGAGGAACCGCCAGACTGATTTCCAGAGTGGTTGTAAAAGCTTGCAATCCCACCAACAATGGAGGAGTGTTCCTCTTTCTCCACATCCTCGCCAGCATCTGCTGTCACCTGAATTATTGATCTTAGCCATTCTGACTGGTGTGAGGTGGAATCTCAGGGTTGTTTTGATTTGCATTTCCCTGATGATTAAGGATGTTGAACATTTTTTCAGGTGTTTCTCTGCCATTCGGTATTCCTCAGGTGAGAATTCTTTGTTCAGTTCTGAGCTCCATTTTTTAATGGGGTTATTTGACTTTCTGGAGTCCACCTTCTTGAGTTCTTTATATATATTGGATATTAGTCCCTTATCTGATTTAGGATAGGTGAAGATCCTTTCCCAATCTGTTGGTGGTTTTTTTGTCTTATTGATGGTGTCTTTAGCCTTGCAGAAGCTTTGTAGTTTCATGAGGTCCCACTTGTCAATTCTACATCTTACAGCACAAGCCATTACTGTTCTATTCAGGAATTTTTCTCCTGTGCCCATATCTTCAAGGCTTTTCCCCACTTTCTCCTTTATAAGTTTCAGTGTCTCTGGTTTTATGTGAAGTTCCTTGATCCACTTAGACTTGACCTTAGTACAAGGAGATAGGAATGGATCAATTTGCATTCTTCTACATGTTAACAACCAGTTGTGCCAGCACCATTTATTGAAAATGCTGTCTTTCTTCCACTGGATGTTTTTAGCTCCCTTGTCGAAGATCAAGTGACCGTAGGTGTGTGGGTTCATTTCCGGGTCTTCAATTCTATTCCATTGGTCTATTTGTCTGTCACTATACCAGTAACATGCAGTTTTTATCACATTTGCTCTGTAGTAGAGCTTTAGGTCCGGCATGGTGATTCCACCAGAGGTTCTTTTATCCTTGAGAAGAGTTTTTTCTATCCTAGGTTTTTTGTTATTCCAGATGAATTTGCAGATTGCACTTTCTAATTCGTTGAAGAATTGATTTGGAATTTTGATGGGGATTGCATGGAATCTGTAGATTCCTTTTGGCAAGATAGCCATTTTTACAATGTTGATCCTGCCAATCCATGAGCATGGGAGATCTTTCCATCTTCTGAGATCTTCTATAATTTCTTTCTTCAGAGACTTGAAGTTTTTATTATACAGATCTTTCACTTCCTTAGTTAGAGTCATGCCAAGATATTTTATATTATTTGTGACTATTGAGAAGGGTGTTGTTTCACTAATTTCTTTCTCAGCCTGTTTATTCTTTGTGTAGAGAAAGGCCATTGATTTGTTTGAGTTAATTTTATATCCAGCTACTTCACCGAAGCTGTTTATCAGGCTTAGGAGTTCTCTGGTGGAATTTTTAGGGTCACTTATATATACTATCATATCATCTGCAAAAAGTGATATTTTGACTTCATCTTTTCCAATTTGTATCCCTTTCATCTCCTTTTGTTGTCGAATTGCTCTGGCTAGGACTTCAAGTACAATGTTGAATAAGTATGGAGAAAGTGGACAGCCTTGTCTAGTCCCTGATTTTAGAGGGATTGCTTCAAGCTTCTCACCATTTACTTTGATGTTGGCTACTGGTTTGCTGTAGATTGCTTTTATCATGTTTAGGTATGGGCCATGAATTCCTGATCTTTCCAAGACTTTTATCATGAATCGGTGTTTGATCTTGTCAAATGCTTTTTCCGCATCTAACGAGATGACCATGTGGTTTTTGTCTTTGAGTTTGTTTATATACTGGATTACGTTGATGGATTTCCGTATATTGAACCATCCCTGCATCCCTGGGATGAAACCTACTTGGTCAGGATGGATGATTGTTTTGATGTGTTCTTGGATTCGGTTAGCAAGAACTTTATTGAGGATTTTTGCATCAATATTCATAAGGGATATTGGTCTGAAGTTTTCTATCTTTGTTGGGTCTTTTTGTGGTTTAGGTATCACAGTAATTGTGGCTTCATAGAATGAGTTGGGTAGAGTACCTTCTGTTTCTATTTTGTGGAATAGTTTGTGAAGAACTGGGATTAGATCTTCTTTGAAGGTCTGATAGAACTCTGCACTAAACCCATCTGGTCCTGGGCTTTTTTTATTTGGGAGACTATTAATGACTGCTTCTATTTCTTTGGGGGATATAGGGCTGTTTAGATCATTAACCTGATCTTGATTCAACTTTGGTACCTGGTATCTGTCTAGGAACTTCTCCATTTCATCTAGGTTCTCCAGTTTTGTTGAGTATAGCCTTTGGTAGAAGGATCTGATGGTGTTTTGGATGTCTTCAGGATCTGTTGTTATGTCTCCTGTTTCATTTCTGATTTTGTTAATTAGGATGCTTTCCCTGTGCCCTCTAGTGAGTCTGGCTAAGGGTTTATCTATCTTGTTGACTTTCTCAAAGAACCAGCTCCTAGATTGGTTGATTCTTTGAAAAGTTTTTCTTGTTTCCACTTGGGTGATTTCGCCCCTGAGTTTGATTATTTCCTGCTGTCTACTCCTCTTGGGTGAATTTGCTTCCTTTTGTTCTAGTGCTTTTAGGAATGTTGTCAAGCTGCTAATGTGTGCTCTCTCTAGTTTCCTTTTGGAGGCACTCAGAGCTATGAGTTTTCCTCTTAGAAATGCTTTCATTGCGTCCCATAAGTTTGGGTATGTTGTGGCTTCATTTTCATTGAACTCTAAAAAGTCCTTAATTTCTTTCTTTATTCCTTCCTTGACCAAGGTATCATTGTGAAGAGTGTTGTTCAGTTTCTACATGAAGGTTGGCTTTCTATTATTTATTTTGTTATTGAAGATCAGCCTTAGTCCATGGTGATCTGATAGGATGCATGGGACAATTTCAATATTTTTGTATCTGTTGAGGCCTGTTTTGTGACCAATTATGTGGTCAATTTTGGAGAAGGTACCATGAGGTGCTGAGAAGAAGGTATATCCTTTTGTTTTAGGATAGAATGTTCTGTAGATATCTGCCAGATCCATTCGATTCATAATTTCTCTTAGTTTCTCTGTGTCCCTGTTTAGTTTCTGTTTCCATGATCTGTCCATTGGTGAAAGTGGTGTGTTGAAGTCTCCCACTATTATTGTATGAGGTGCAATGTGTGCTTTGAGATTTACTAAAGTTTCTTTAATGAATGTGGCTGCCTTTGTATTTGGAGCATAGATATTCAGGATTGATATTTTTCTTGGAAGATTTTACCTTTGATGAGTATGAAGTGTCCCTCCCTGTCTTTTTTAATGACTTTGGGTTGGAAGTCAATCTTATCAGATATTAGAATGGCTACTCCAGCTTGTTTCTTCATACCATTTGCTTGGAAAATTGTTTTCCAGCCTTTCATTCTGAGGTAGTGTCTATCTTTTTCTCTGAGATGAGTTTCCTGTAAGCAGCAAAATGTTGGGTCTTTTTTGTGTAGCCAGTTAGTCTATGTCTTTTTATTGGGGAGTTGAGTCCATTGATATTAAGAGATATTAAGGAAAAGTAATTGTTGTTTCCTGTTATTTTTGTTGTTAAAGTTGGCATTCTGTTCTTGTGGCTGTCTTCTTTTAGGTTTGTTGAGGGATTACCTTCTTGTTGTTTCTAAGGCGTGGTTTCTGTCCTTGTATTGGTTTTTTTCTGTTATTATCCTTTGAAGGGCTGGATTCGTGGAGAGATAATGTGTGAATTTGGTTTTGTCGTGGAATACTTTGGTTTCTCCATCTATGTTAATTGAGAGTTTGGCTGGGTATAGTAGCCTGGGCTGGAATTTTTGTTCTTTTTTTTTTTTTTTTAATATTTATTTATTTATTTATTATATGTAAGTACTGTAGCTGTCTTCAGACACTCCAGAAGAGGGAGTCAGATCTCGTTACGGATGGTTGTGAGCCACCATGTGGTTGCTGGGTTTTGAACTCCTGACCTTCAGAAGAGCAGTCGGGTGCTCTTACCCACTGAGCCATCTCACCAGCCCCAATTTTTGTTCTTTTAGTGTCTGTATAACATCCGTCCAGGATCTTCTGGCTTTCATAGTCTCTGGTGAAAAATCTGGTGTAATTCTGATAGGCTTGCCTTTATATGTTACTTGGCCTTTTTCTCTTACTGCTTTTAGTATTCTATCTTTATTTAGAGCATTTGTTGTTCTGATTATTATGTGTCGGGAGGTATTTCTTTTCTGGTCCAGTCTATTTGGAGTTCTGTAGGCTTCTTGTATGTTCATGGGCATCTCTTTCTTTAGATTTGGGATGTTTTCTTCTATAATTTTGTTGAAGATGTTTGCTGGTCCTTTGAGTTGAAAATCTTTATTCTCATCCACTCCTATTATCCGTAGGTTTGGTCTTCTCATTGTGTCCTGTATTTCTTGGATGTTTTGAGTTAGGATCTTTTTGCATTTTACATTTTCCTTGATTGTTGTGCCGATGTTCTCTATGGAATCTTCTGCACCTGAGATTCTCTCTTCCATCTCTTGTATTCTGTTGCTGATGCTGGTATCTATGGTTCCAGATTTCTTTCCTAGGGTTTCTATCTCCAGTGTTGCCTCATTTTGGGTTTTCTTTATTGTGTCTACTTCCCTTTTTAGGTCTAGTATGGTTTTGTTCATTTCCATCATCTGTTTGGATGTGTTTTCCTGTTTTTCATTAAGGACTTCTACCTGTTTGATTATGTTATCCTGTTTTTCTTTAAGGATTTGTAACTCTTTAGCAGTGTTCTCCTGCAATTCTTTAAGGGATTTTTGTGCTTCCTCTTTAATGTCTTCTACCTGTTTACCAGTGTTCCTTTGTATTAAGTGTGTTATTAAAGTCCTTTTTGTCCTCTACCATCATCAGGAGATATGCTTTTAGATCCGTGTCTAGCTTTTCCGGTGTGTTGGGGTGCCCTGGACTGGGTGAAGTGGGAGTGCTGGGTTCTGATGATGGTGATTGGTCTTGGTTTCTGTTAGTAAGATTATTATGTTTACCTTTCGCCATCTGGTAATCTCTGGGGTTAGTTGTTGTCGTTGTCACTGTTTAAAGATTGGAGCAGAAGCTGTGTTCCACTCACCAGCAGTCTCAAAATCCTGTGGCGGGGGTCGTGGGTAGCTGGTGGTACCCCGGTGCTGGTCCAGCCAGAAGAGGCCTGTGGTCCTACTCAGGCCGGTTTTCTGTTTCCCTAACTAATGCAGTCTCTGGTCCCGTGGGCAATTGGATTGGAGCAGAAGCTGTGTTCCACTCTCCAGAAGTCTTAATATCCTGTGGCGGGTGTTGTGGGTAGCTGGGGAGTGTCAGCTGACCCTGCGCCCTAGCTACCCTGGTGCTTTTCTGACCGGAAGAGGCTTAAACAAACTTCTTTCTTTGTTTGTTTATTCACTTTACATCTGGGTCACTGTGTCCCTCTAGGACTTACCCTCCCCTGTCCCCCGTCCCCCACGATAGTATCTTTCTTGGATATTCCCCATACTGGCACATCAAATCTTTCGGTGCTAGGTGATTCTTCTCCTACTGAGGCCAGACAACACAGCCAAAGTAGGGGAATGTATCTCCTGCCCAAGTTCAGGACCTGCATGAAGACTGAGCTGCACACACATCTTCAATATGTGTGCATGGAGAGAGGGGGCTCTGTCTAGCCCATGTATGGTCTTTGGTTGGGTGTTCAGTCTCTAAAAGCACAAATGGGTAAGTTTTCAATACTGCCATTTTTAATTACTATTCCATCTGCTCTCTCTCTCTTCGACTTCAAAAAATGTCAGCGCCTGTGCCTCTTAGAAATTCTGTGGGGACTTATGAATTTATTGTCCATCTATCTTCAGGCACATTTTTTTCCAGCATTTTTAATTCTTCAAAGCACCCTCCAACTAATTGTATTTCAATTTATAAAATATTGCAAGTGATTATATGCTTAATATAATGTAGAGTGTATATAGTCAACATTTCGCATTTGTTTAGAATGTTTTCACTATTTAAAATACTCAGAATTTGAAGTCAGTAGCATCACCCATGGAACAAAGTTTTGATTTTAATAAAGAGCTAGAATAAATAAATTGATATAGCAATAATTATAATGAAAAAATTGTCATAAGAATACATGGTTACTTTGTCTTTTCCAAAAAGAAATTGAAATATCTAAATTATTATCAACTTAAACATAGTTGGTAATAGATAAAGAACAGAAGATACCAATGAATAAATTTTGTCCATCAATCCATTATTATTTTTAAGTCTTCCTTTTTTATTTTGTTTTTAAAGTGACAATAGATTTTTTTTCATACAATATATTCTGATTATGGTCTCTCTTTCCCCCACTCCTGTTAGGTTCTCCCTAACTTGTACCCACCCCACTGAATTAACACAAAAAATACAATATAACCAGATAAACAAACAAGAAAAGTAGACATAAAATAGCAAAGTAAACAAAATTGCTCACAACAGATGTTGGCTAACTACTCCTGGGCATGGATCTCCTTTGAGCATGGTTAATATAGCTAGTGATACTGTTTTAAACTTTCTCTAGACAAATAAAAATAAAAATAAAAATAAACTCTCAAAAACATACATTAAGTCCTATCAAACTTTGTTTTATTTGATCACAGAAACTAAGATGTGAAGGTCTGCACCTATCTGTTTCACATTAATTCACATTTTAATTCAACCTTATCCTTTTTGAATCTTCTTTTATAACTCTCATATTTCATATAGAAAAGCTTCCTACTGTATTGTACTTAAGAACCAATATGTATGAACAGATATCATCCAGTGTATTTTTTCCAATGTAGTATAAAGATTATTTCAGTGTAGAAATCTAGATAGGAAAATATGACTAATACTTAGTTTTCCACTCTCAGTTCTAAGTATTCTTAGCTTTACAGATAAATACGTTCCACATACATTTGAATACTATCAGGCACACTTGCATATATATTATTAATATATAATTTACTCATGAATCCTTTGTTTTGTTATATAATTTATCCACTTATTGTTTTGTTATATTTAGATCCATAAGCTTGAATAACTGAAACATGTCTTTAAAAGACATACTATTAAACAGTACACTTTAAGATATCAGTCTTTGTACTCATTTTGTGTCTTAAATATTCCTTTATATCTTTTTTTAATAAACTGAGATTACCTATTTCATCCATTTCAGAAGCTTAAATAAACATTCTCAATGTCTGCTATATCTGTTTAGTCATATCACAACTAATGTATCTCTTGTTTGAATCACTGGATTCATTTGTGTGATTAAGACAAAGGCAGCGACGATCCCTGCAAAAGAATAGAGGTAAAAATCAATAAGCTTTCTCTACCTGAAAAACATAAAACAAAAGACTGAAAATAGAGCCAGTAAAGAAAGTCATGACTTCTGACAGTATACTGTCATGTACTTTTCTCTACAGTGAATTAGTTTGTCATGAACATTAGAAATATCACTGTTTGTTTCACAAGAAAGACATTAGATGAGTGCCTAAAGAATGGACAGGAACTGAAGGACACAGAGGTAGGAACTCAAATGCCTCAATAATTACAATGTCCTCTAGCACAATGAGTCAGGAGTTTTTCTCATCTGTTGTTTTAATGGATAGGCATCTGTCTGTTAGTTCTTCTGGTCATGCATTACTGCTTAACAATCCAGTAAGTGATACAGAAATTTGTTACCACAACAGATGATGATATTCAGATGGATGCAGAATAATAGAAGACGTTACAATGGATATTGTGCTTGCTCCTCATAGTATTTATGAGATTATTTTGTGATCACCTAAATTCCCATCAGAGATACTTATGATATTAAGGTAGTTCTTTACTAACAGATGCTTGTGCCTAATAGAGCAGCTCCCTACTAAGGCTACTTGATTTTTTTTATTTTTATTTATTTATTATTTTTTTTTTTTTTTTTGCTTTTTTTGCTTTTTTGCTTTACCCCAAAAGAATTCAACTTTCCATGGCAAACAATAGGAAATCTATCTTGGCACCAGAGTGTCAACAGCTAAGGTCAATGATCTAGTCACAGATCTATTTATCACTTATCATAATGATCACATAGTCCACTTATTCTAACTTTAGTTGAGAATGTTCCCCCTTATTTGACATCCTTGTCTTTCCTTTTCTTAGAGCACTAACTTTAGGGAGCTTAAGACTCTCTTTTTATCTTGTTCTCATTCAGAAATACACTTACTGTTAGCCTTTCTCCAAACAAGTTTACTGTCAAGTTGTGTTGGTACAAAACCAGGAGCTACCCATTTCTGGTCAATAATCAAAAATATTATTTCTTTCCCATTGTATGTGATATAGGAGTGTAACTCTACCATATTCAATTCACCTCAGAGATAGTCTAATCGCATTAACTAAGTTCCATCTTGAATTCTGTTACTTACTAATCAATCCAATTTAAAAATAATATATATATAATTTTGCCAATCTCTTTCTTACAAAAGGAATTTTCAGTGATTCATCCATAATTTATGAAACATTTTAGTAAAATGGATTTCAATACCCTTTCTACACCTTTACATATAGTTTTTCTTAATAGCCTATGTTGTCTTTTTAACATTTCTCTTTATCTTTGCCCCAAATTTCTTTGAGTTTGTATTTATTCTTCAAGACCCGTACTAAATGTGTTTTATGAGAATATAATAAACTGTCTCGAAATTTATGTAGGAGGAGGAAAAACATTCATATTGTTTTTCAATGATTATTGTCAAAAATCCCCTACAAATTCAGATTAATGATTTTGTCCTTCCTTAATTTAGTCATTCTTCCTTGGAACACCAAATGTTATTAATGCGCAATTGGAAAAGTGGAGATTGACCTATTTCTCTGCCTCACAGTGAGCCTGGCATTCCTTTGGTTTGCAATCATCACATGCTCACTTTGAAAGGGAAACTAAATGAATCAGAGGGCACCCAAATTAGTCTTGCTGAACATTTTTCATTTACTTAAAAGTCCAAGAAGACTATATCATCTTCTGTCTTAACAGGCAAACTCCCTTCAAATGACTTTGTAATGTCACTAAGTATAGAACTCTGCCAAGCAGGATATAGAGACATTGAAGTTTAAAGAAAAGTGTTTATGAACGTCTTGACAGTTAGTATCAGTCACTTAAAAGAAAGTTTATTGTGATACTAATCAGGAATAAAATCTATTGTTCATTATTGTTTTATTTTTTTCTTTAATCTTTTTTTACACTCCCGGTCCACTCTCTGACTGTTCCACATCTCATACCTCCTCCTATGACACCTTCATCTCCACTACAAAGTACCCAAATTCCATAACCCCTACCCTGCAAGTCTTCCCCACTTCCGGGGGCCTCCAGTCTCTTGAGGATTAGGTGAATCTTCTCTGACTAAGTCCATATTTGGCAACCCTCTGCTGTATAAATATTGGGAGCTTCTTATTGTCTGTAGTATGCTGCCTGGTTGGTGGACCAGTGTTTGAGAGGTATCAGGGTCCAGGTTAGTTGACACTGATGATCCTCCTACATGGTCGCCATCCTCCTCACCTTCTTCCAGCTTTTCCCTAATTCAACAACAGGGGTTAAAAGCTTCTGTCTGATACATATGCAGCTAGAGACACGAGCTCCGGGGGTACTGGTTAGTTCATATTGCTGTTCCACAAATAGGGTTGCAGATCCCTTTAGCTCCTTGGGTACTTTCTCTAGCTCCTCCATTGGGGGCCCTGTGATCCATCCAATCACTGACTGTGTGAATCCACTTCTGTGTTTGCTAGGCCCTGGCATAGCCTCACAAGAGACAGCTATATCAGGGACCTTACAGCAAAATCTTGCTAGTGTGTGCAATGGTGTCAGCATTTTCGGGCTGATTATGTGATGGATTCCCGGGTATGGCAGTCTCTGGATGGTCCATCCTTTCGTCTCAGCTCCAATCATTGTCTCTGTAACTCCTTCAATGGGTGTTTTGTTCCCAATTCTAAGAAGGAGCAAAGGGTCCACACTTTCGTCTTCTTTCTTCTTGAGTTTCATGTGTTTCGCAAATTGTATCTTATACCTTGGGTGCTCTAAGTTTCTGGGCTAATATCCACTTATCAGTGAGTATATATCTTTTGAGTTCTTTTATAATTGGGTTACCTCACTCAGAATGATGCCCTCCAGGTCCATCCATTTGCCTAGGAATTTCATAAATTCATTCTTTTTAATAGCTGAGTAGTGCTCCATTGTGTAAATATACCACATTTTCTGTATCCATTCCTCTGTTGAGGGGCATCCTGGGTTCTTTACAGCTTCTGACTATTACAAATAAGGCCGCTATGAAAATAGTGGAGTATGTGTCCTTCTTACCGGTTGGAACATTTTCTGGATATATGCCCAGGAAAGGTATTGCGGGATCCTCCGGTAGTACTATGTCCAATTTTCTGAGGAACCGCCAGACTGATTTCCAGAGTGGTTGTACAAGCTTGTAATTCCACCAACAATGGAGGAGTGTTCCTCTTTCTCTACATCCTCACCAGCATCTGCTGTCACCTGAATTTTTTTATCTTAGTCATTCTGGCTGGTGTCAGGTAGAATCTCAGGGTTGTTTTGATTTGCATTTCCCTGATGATCAAGGATGCCGAACATTTTTTCAGCTGCATATGTATCAGAAGGTGACCCTGTCGGCCATCAGTGGAAAGAAAGGCCCATTGGTCTTGCAAATTTTATATGCCTCAGTACAGGGAAATGCCAGGGCCAAGAAGTGGGAACTGGGGCGGGGGTGGGGGGAGGGGAATGGGGGAGATTTTGGGGGACTATCATTGGAAATGTAAATGAAGAAAATACCTAATTAAAAAAAAAGCTTCTGTCTATGTTTCGGGAGGACATTGATAGGTCCTTCTCTGTGAGCACACCATAGCCTCAGTAATAGGGTCAGGTCTCCCCTTAATCTGGATCCCAATTAGAAAATAAGATTTGTTTTTGTTTTTGTTTTTGTTTTTTTCTGATTTTCCCATGTAAATTTCAGAATTGTTTTTCAATGTTCATAAAAAAATTGTGTTGTAATTTTAATGGGAATTACATTGAATTGGTAGATTGCTTTTAGTAAGATGACTACTTTTTACATTCTAGATGTTGTCCCCTTTCCCAGCTCCTACCCCTGATTTCTTTATACCATCCTCCCTCCAATTTGTTTCTGAGAGGGTGCTCCCCACCCATCAATCAACCCCCTCCCCCCAATCACTCACACCCCACATACCCCTACCTAATTCACAGTAGCACTCCCCTTCACTAGTGCTTCATGTTTCTACAAGATTAGGCACATCCTCTCCATCTGAGTTCAGACAAGGTCCTTTGCTACATATGTGCCAAGGGAATCAGACCAGCCTTCATATGCCCTTTTGTTGGTGGCTTAGTCTCTGGTAGCTCTGAGGTATCCAAGTTAGATAAGACTGTTGTTCTTCCTATGAGGTTGTAATAACCTTTATCTCATTAAATCCTTCCCCTAATGCTTCCACAAGTGTCTGGACTTTGGTACAATTGTTAACTGTAAATATTTTCATCAGTAAGCTGCTGGTTGAGTCTCTCAGAGGACAGCTATGCTAGGCTCCTGTCTGCATGCTCAAAATGGCATGAGTATTTTATTATTTATTATTATTATTATTATTATTATTATTATTAATAATTCTGTAGTAATATGAGCACTTTAGTTGTGTCCATTTGAGTTTTCAGTATGTCTTTGCAACATTTCTTTCACATAGTTTAGCTAATTAGCACCATTATGAAAAAATATGTGTGCTAATGAACTATTTCTTTCACATACCATACATGAACAAATAATAAGAATAAAGTAAAAAAAAAAGAATAAAGTATGTTGCTTGGTATTATACCTCTTTTAAAGAATTATATATTGGTTCTTTATGCTGAAAGAAAATATGATATTACTCATCAATTTTTATGCTTATATTACAATGTAATTACATCTGTTCTCCTTTCATTTTCATTCTTTACTTCCTAGTCTCCCTCCCTCAGCTCTTCCATTCCATTAATTCTTAAATTGATAATCTCCTTTCCTTTGTGTACTATTGTTATGAACATACATAATTTTACACACACACACATATGTGTATATATATATATATATATATATATATGTATATATTATAATCTCATAATGTTATTTCTGTTGCTTGTGAATGTATTGTTTCAGAATTGACCAGTTACTTTCAATAATCAATTCAAAATATAATTCATGAGATGGCCTAATTCTCCTTTTCTCTTTAGTCCTTAGATAACTGTAGTGTTATTACTTGATGTTATACCCCTTGAGATTTTCACTCTTCTGCCTTAGTATGCCTATTGACAATTCAATTGTCCTGAAATAAATCCAATATGTGCTCAACTCTATGTGATATGGCATTATATTTAGGGATACAAAAACAACATAGTTTTAATTTGTAAATACTCCTAGTGTCTGAACAACATTTTTAAACAAAACATGCGATTAGTATAAAGGTGACAGAATAAGTAACACAAAGAAAATTCTTGAGCCAGAGGACAGTGGTCCGCCCTGCACAGGAGCCCTCTGCCTCAGGAGCAGGGAGCGCCATCTTGGTCCCGGGTCTCCACCGAACTTAGGAACTTAGTCTGCACAGGTGAGAGTGTGTACCACAGAAGCTGACAGCTTCTGTGACCTGCCAAAGCAACACAGCATCTGGGAAAGGTCCTGTTTTGGGCCTTCTTCTTCGGCCAGGAGGAGGTCCAAACCCCAGATATCTGTGCACCTTCCCTTTAAGAGGAGAGCTTGTCAGCAGAGAGTGCTCTGTACACTGAAACTCAGAGGAGAGAGCCTGCCACCCAGGTCTGCTGATAGAAGGTAATCAGAATCACCAGAAGAACAATCTCTAAACAGAGACAACTATAACAACTCCAGATATTACCAGATGGCAAAAGGTAAACGTAAGAATCTTACTAACAGAAACCAAGACCACTCACCATCATCAGAACCCAGCACTCCCACTTCGCCCAGTCCAGGGCACCCCAACACACACGAAAAGCTAGACCTGGATTTAAAAGTATATCTAATGATGATGGTAGAGGACATCAAGAAGGATTATAATAACTCACTTAAAGAAATACAGGAGAGCACTGCTAAACAAGTAGAAGACATTAAAGAGGAAGCACAAAAATCCCTTAAAGAATTGCAGGAAAACACAACCAAACAGGTGATGGAATTGAATAAAACCATCCAAGACCTAAAAAGGGAAGTAGACACAATAAAGAAAACCCAAAGTGAGGCAACGCTGGAGATAAAAACCCTAGGAAAGATTTCTGGAACCATAGATGCGAGCATCAGCAACAGAATACAAGAGATGGAAGAGAGAATCTCAGGTGCAGAAGATTCTATAAAGAACATCGAAACAATAAAAGAAAATGGAAAATGCAAAAAGATCCTAACTCAAAACATCCAGGAAATCAAGGACACAATGAGAAGACCAAACCTATGGATAATAGGAGTGGATGAGAATGAAGATTTTCAACTCAAAGGACCAGCAAACATCTTCAACAAAATTATAGAAGAAAACTTCCCAAATCTAAAGAAAGAGATCCCCATGAACATACAAGAAGCCTACAGAACTCCAAATAGACTGGACCAAAAAAGAAATACCTCCCGACACATAATAATCAGAACAACAAATGCACTAAATAAAGATAGAATACTAAAAGCAGTAAGAGAGAAAGGCCAAGTAACATATAAAGGCAAGCTTATCAGAATTACACCAGATTTTTCACCAGAGATTATGAAAGCCAGAAGATCTTGGACAGATGTTATACAGACACTAAAAGAACAAAAATTGCAGTCCAGGCTACTATACACAGCCAAACTCTCAATTAACATAGATGGAGAAACCAAAGTATTCCACAACAAAACCAAATTCACACATTATCTCTCCAGGAATCCAGCCCTTCAAAGGATAATAACAGAAAAAAAAAATACAAAATGGGAACCATGCCCTAGAAAAAACAAGTAGGTAATCTCTCAACAAACCTAAAAGAAGTCAGCCACAAGAACAGAATGCCAACTTGAACAACAATAATAACAGGAAGCAACAATTATTTTTTCTTATTATCTCTTAATATCAATGGACTCAACACCCCAATAAAAAGACATAGACTAACAAACTGGCTACACAAACAAGACCCAACATTATGCTGCTTACAGGAAACTCATCTCAGAGAAAAAGATAGACACTACCTCAGAATGAAAGGCTGGAAAACAATTTTCCAAGCAAATGGTATGAAGAAACAAGCTGGAGTAGCCATTCTAATATCTGATAAGATTGACTTCCAACTCCAAGTCATCAAAAAAGACAGGGAGGGGCACCTCATACTCATCAAACGTAAAATCCTCCAAGAGGAACTATCAATTCTGAATATTTATGCTCCAAATACATAGGAAGCCACATTCATTAAAGAAACTTTAGTAAAGCTCAAAGCACACATTGCACCTCACACAATAATAGTGGGAGACTTCAACACACCACTTTCACCAATGGACAGATTATGGAAACAGAAACTAAACAGGGACACAGTGAAACTAACAGAAGTTATGAATCAAATGGATCTGGCAGATATCTACAGAACATTCTATCCTAAAACAAAAGGATATACCTTCTCAGCATCTCATGGTACCTTCTCCAAAATTGACCACATAATTGGTCACAAAACAGGCCTCAACAGATACAAAAATATTGAAATTGTCCCATGCATCCTATCAGAGCACCATGGACTAAGGCTGATCTTCAATAACAAAATAAATAATAGAAAGCCAACATTCACGTGGAAACTGAACAACACTCTTCTCAATGATACCTTGGTCAAGGAAGGAATAAAGAAAGAAATCAAGGACTTTTTAGAGTTCAATGAAAATGAAGCCACAACATACCCAAACTTATGGGACGCAATGAAAGCATTTCTAAGAGGAAAACTCATAGCTCTGAGTGCCTCCAAAAGGAAACTAGAGAGAGCACACATTAGCAGCTTGACAACACACCTAAAAGCACTAGAACAAAAGGAAGCAAATTCACCCAAGAGGAGTAGATGGCAGGAAATTAACAAACTCAGGGGAGAAATCAACCAAGTGGAAACAAGAAGATCTATTCAAAGAATCAACCAATCAAGGAGCTGGTTCTTTGAGAAAATCAACAAGATAGATAAACCCTTAGCCAGACTCACTAGAGGGCACAGGGAAAGCATTCTAATTAACAAAATCAGAAATGAAAAAGGAGACATAACAACAGATCCTGAAGACAACTAAAAAACCATCAGATCTTTATACAAAAGGCTATACTCAACAAAACTGGAGAACCTGGATGAAATGGAGAAGTTTCTAGACAGATACCAGGTGCCAAAGTTGAATCAAGATCAGGTTAATGATCTAAACAGCCCTATATCCCCCAAAGAAATAGAAGCAGTCATTAATAGTCTCCCAACTAAAAAAAGCCCAGGACCCGATGGGTTTAATGCAGAGTTCTATCAGACCTTCAAAGAAGATCTAATCCCAGTTCTTCACAAACTATTCCACAAAATAGAAACAGAAGGTACTCTACCCAACTCATTCTATGAAGCCACAATTACTCTGATACCTAAACAACAAAAGGCCCAACAAAGATAGAAAACTTCAAACCAATATCCCTTATGAATATTGATGCAAAAATCCTCAATAAAGTTCTTGCTAACCTAATCCAAAAACACATCAAAACAATCATCCATCCTGACCAAGTAGGTTTCATCCCAGGGATGCAGGGATGGTTCAATATACGGAAATCCATCAACGTAATCCAGTATATAAACAAACTCAAAGACAAAAACCACATGATCATCCCGTTAGATGCAGAAAAAGAATTTGACAAGATCCAACACCCATTCATGATAAAAGTCTTAATAAGATCAGGAATTCAAGGCCCATACCTAACCATGATAAATGCAATCTACAGCAAACCAGTAGCCAACATCAAAGTAAATGGTGAGAAGCTTGAAGCAATCCCTCTAAAATCAGGGACTAGACAAGGCTGTCCACTTTCTCCATACCTATTCAACATTGTACTTGAAGTCCTAGCCAGAGCAATTTGACAACAAAAGGATATCAAAGGAATACAAATTGGAAAAAATGAAGTCAAAATATCACTTTTTGCAGATGATATGATAGTATATATAAGTGACCCTAAAAATTCCACCAGAGAACTCCTAAACCTGATAAACAGCTTTGGTGAAGTAGCTGGATATAAAATTAACTCAAACAAGTCAATGGCCTTTGTCTACACAAAGAATAAACAGGCTGAGAAAGAAATTAGGGAAACAACACCCTTCTCAATAGTCACAAATAATATAAAATATCTTGGCGTGACTCTAACTAACTAAGTGAAAGTTCTGCATAATAAAAACTTCAAGTCTCTGAAGGAAGAAATTAAAGAAGATCTCAGAAGATGGAAAGATCTCCCATGCTCATGGATTGGCAGGATCAAAATTGTAAAAATGGCTATCTTGCCAAAAGCAATCTACAGATTCAATGCAATCCCCATCAAAATTCCAAATCAATTCTTCAACGAATTAGAAAGTGCAATCTGCAATTTCATCTGGAATAACAAAAAACCTAGGATAGCAAAAACTCTTCTCAAGGATAAAAGAACCTCTGTTGGAATCACCATGCCGGACCTAAAGCTTTACTACAGAGCAATTGTGATAAAAACTCTGTGGTACTGGTATAGTGACAGACAAATAGACCAATGGAATAGAATTGAAGACCCAGAAATGAACCCACACACCTATGGTCAATTGATCTTCGACAAGGGAGCTAAAACCATCCAGTGGAAGAAAGACAGCATTTTCAACAAATTGTGCTGGCACAACTGGTTGTTATCATGTAGAAGAATGTGAATTGATCCATTCCTATCTCCTTGTACTAAGGTCAAATCCAAGTGTATCAAGGAACTTCACATAAAACCAGAGACACTGAAACTTATAGAGGAGAAAGTGGGGAAAAGCCATGAAGATATGGGCACAGGGGAAAAATTCTTGAATAGAACAGCAATGGCATGTGTTGTAAGATCAAGAATTGACAGTCGGACCTCATGAAACTGCAAAGCTTCTGCAAGGTGAAAGACACCATCAATAGGACAAAAAACCCACCAACAGATTGTGAAAGGATCTTTACCTATCCTAAATCAGATAAGGGAGTAATATCCAATATATATAAAGAACTCAAGAAGGTAGACTCCAAAAAATCAAATAACCCCATTAAAAAAATGGGGCTCAGAACTGAACAAAGAATTCTCACCTGAGGAATACCGAATGGCAGAGAAGCACCTGAAAAAATGTTCAACAACCTTAATCATCATGGAAATGCAAATCAAAACAACCCTGAGATTCCACCTCACACCAGTCAGAATGGCTAAGATCAAAAATTCAGGTGACAGCAGATGCTGGCAAGGATGTGGAGAAAGAGGAACACTCCTTCATTGTTGGTGGGATTGCAAGCTTGTACAACCACTCTGGAAATCAGTCTGGCGGTTCCTCAGAAAATTGGACATAGTACTACCGGAGGATCCAGCAATACCTCTCCTGGGCATATATCCAGAAGATGTCCCAACCGGTAAGAAGGACACATGCTCCACTATGTTCATAGCAGCCTTATTTATAATAGCCAGAAGCTGGAAAGAACCCAGATGCCCCTCAACAGAGGAATGGATACAGAAATTATGGTACATTTACACAATGGAGTACTACTCATCTATTAAAAAGAATGAACTTATGAAATTCCTAGCCAAATGGATGGACCCGGAGGGCATCATCTTGAGTGAGGTAACACAATCACAAAGGAACTCACACAATATGTATTCACTGATAAGTGGATATTAGCCCAAAACTTAGGATACCCAAGGTATAAGATACATTTGGTAAACGCATGAAACTCAAGAAGAATTAAGACCAAAGTGTGGACACTATGCCCCTTCTTAGAATTGGGAACAAAACACCCATGGAAGGAATTACATAGACAAAGTTTGGAGCTGTGATGGAAGGATGGACCATCTAGAGACTGCCATATCCAGGGATCCATCCCATAATAAGCCTCCAAACGCTGATACCATTGCATATACTAGCAAGATTTTGCTGAAAGGACCCAGATATAGCTGTCTCTTGTGAGACTATGCAGGGGCCTAGCAAACACAGAAGTGGATACTCACAGTCAGCTCTTGGATGGATCACAGGGCTCCCATGGAGAAGCTAGAGAATGTACCCAAGGAGTTAAAGGGATCTGCAACCCTATAGTTGGAACAACATGATGAACTATCCAGTACCCCGGAGCTCTTGTCTCTAGCTGCATATATATCGAAATATGGCCTAGTCAGCCATCACTGGCAAGAGAGGCCCATTGGACTTGCAAACTTTATATGCCCCAATACAGGGGAATGCCAGGGCCAAAAGAATGGGAATGGGTGGGTAGGGAAGTGGGGGGGGTATGGGGGACTTTTGGGATAGCATTGGAAATGTAATTGAGGAAAATACGTAATAAATATTAAAAATTAAAAAAAAAAGAAAGAAAGAAATTTGGCTTTTTCCCCCTCTTCTAAATTTACTCATAAATAATTCATTAATGATTAATATCACACTTGAGACTTTTTTGCTAATATTCAACATCATTAAGTTCAGACCATTTCATTTCTCTTCATTATACTATGTTCAACAATTCAATATCTACCTCCACTATTGTCATTCTCTTTCCCTTGCTTTAATTCTTCTCCTTCTTTTTAACTACCTAAATTAATGACATTTACATCAACATAGGTGCTAACACACAAGACAAGTATTTTCATTTGCCCCTTTGCGTTTGCCTTTCAACATTTTATACAACTGAAAAGCAACTATTTGATTATTTATTTCAACAACTTGAACCTTAGCCAAACATGGAAAATTTGTGTCAACTTTCTGGTTAACAGATAAAGTAAGGTTATGAAAAAAATACATATATATGAAGATCTGAAATGCTTCTAGATTTTCTAATTTTTAATTCTGTTTTTCATTATTATCTTGGCTTTGCTATTGAGGCATTTTCCAGATTATGTTTCAAGTAATGCCCATGAAAAACAATTGGATATCAATCTCGTTTTAGAAGCCATAGATTGAATTTTACAAACCTGCTATAACTATATTTTTCATTCTTTTACTGATTAGAAAAATAGGCAGTGAAAAAGCTTCAAAAATATTTAAGAATATATATATATATATATATATATATATATATATATTTGTGTGTTTGTGTCTATGTGTGTCTGTGTGTGTGTGTATGTGTGTATATATATATAATGTGTATTTGTATGTCTGCATTGTGTATGTGTGCATGTTTGGTGGCTAAACAAAGAGAGAAATTACTTGAGAGAAATGAATTTTGGGAAAGCATGGACTGTAATGATTCTGCAGATTACAACGAGCTTGGAAACATTTTAATACCAGTCATCAGAAATAGTTATGTCATTGAATATTCAAGAAACCAGTTGATATTACACAATGAGCACGCAGTTGAATACAGGATGGATATTTAAGTCCTTTGAGTTGGACACTGTGTTATATGTCCTAACAATTACAATCTTCCAGGATCAAGAATACCAATAATAAAGGAAAACACCCATTTACATAGATGATGACAGCAATTATAGAAAAAACACATAACACAAATATTCACAATACATATGACATAAAACCCTCCCTTAATAAAATATAATGAGAATAAATAAATTAGAAAATTCATTTATAGTGAATAAATGAAGACTGAATTAGAAATATCAAATGTTATACAATTAATAATGATTATATTAGTATTAATTTTAATTAATAATATATTGCTAATTATATAAAATAACCATATATTATATATTAATAATTACTATAAAATCTTACATACATATGTATATAAAAAAGAGAATAAAATAAAACATAAATTAAATACCTAGTTTATAAATGTCTTTCTGGAAATGCACACCATGTATCTAGTATATCTAAAAACATTTAGACATGTACTATGCACGCTGACAAAAATAAAATCATTGGACCTGCAGCATATCACTATCATAAAGCATATGAATATTAGATTTGCTAAAGGTAGAATGATAAGAGTTTGAAGTGATTCTCAATGTTTTTAGACATAATATCAGTGAGTCGATTTCATTTTGGTACAGAGAGCAAAAGTTCCTTGAGGTCTCAGAAAAGCCCTACAGAACCATGGGTGTTAATCCTGCAGGGTGACTCCTCAATGGAGGAGATAAAAATCAAATAACTATTGTAGCATGTAATTTTTAAAAACCCACACCTTGACTGGCTAGGCTATGGGACCAGCATCTACCCTGGTCTCACTCAGCTCTAACAATAGCTCTCCTGGTCTCCACTTGCAAATGCCATCTGGCCCTAGATCCTGAGGCTGGCTTGCTAAGCTGACCAAACCTATTTTTCAGTGAGAATTCCTGGAGCAACTGCTCATGTTCCACAGGCTATCCACCCCTGTTGCTGTTCTGTAGAGTGCCAAGGACTGCCAGATCTCACTCAGTTCCCTTTAGCTCTGTAAAAGGAAAATACTAGAGACTTTTATACCAGATAATATTGTATCAGTAAATCTCAAACCTCAATATGCCCATGCAAAGAACACACAACTCAGTTATAATATTTATAACTTGCATGCCTATATTGGGCAGATATACCACTACACTACTCTCTTTCCCCATCTGTGAGATCTCTAGCTACTTGTGGCTCCTCCAGGCCATGTGGGTCTGCTCCATCTTTCAGCTCCTCTTCCTCCATTTTTCTCTCTCCATCCCCAGTCTCTCATTGTCCTCTCTCCCTTCCTTTCTCTTTCTCTAAAACTTTCAGCCCTGCCTTTACCTTCCACTGCCCAATCACAGCCTCTAGCCTTTATTTGATCAGTTAAATTGTGGAGCAGATTCACATGGAATCACCTGAATCCATGATCTGCTCCTCAACAGAGACAGAACTACCATCAAACTACAAACAGTGCCAATGCAATCCACAACAAACTGTATTAAATTCAGAAAGCTGAGAGTGGATTTTGTTAATGATCTCAGGGTATTTTTGCTATCTGTGGAGGCATATCTCACATATCTTTTGCAATAGAGACAGATCTCACCCAAATTAGCCAAAATGAGTATCCCAGACTCTTCCTCTCCTAGACCATTGACCACTGCTCATATGGAGGGGAGATGTCACATGTACTTCATGGGGTGCTGACATCTATGCTATATGTCAAAGATAACTAATAAAGTCTAGACCTTATAGGTATAGATCCCACCCTCATTGTCAATTTTTTTTTTTTTTTTTTTTTTTTTTTTTTGTAAAATAGTCCATGGACTTTCTATGCGACCAGACCTTCAGCTATATTATGCACCTAGAATTGAACTGAGTAGACTGATTGTTGCATAGTAACCACTTTCCAAATTTTACTGTTTTAAATATACTGACAATGAACTGCCTGGCATTAGACTACAGGAAGTCTGATCCAGGTTAACAAATTCAATCAGCACTAAGTTTATCTCTTTGTGCGATTTGCTCTTCTGTTTGTAATTTGCCGCGACCTCTTCAAATATGTGAGACAGTTTAATAACCAGCATGTAGGTCTGAGTTCAATCTCTGGGACTTGTGGGTACAGAAAAAGCTTCTGGTTAAAGCAGTTATGTGTAATACCAATGATGATGATCAAAAAATTAAATAGAAAACCCTGCATTCCAGAGCTATGAGATGAGTGGTAGAGACAGGCAAAACTCTGAAAATTTGTCTTCTAGGTAGTCTTCTGGTGGAAACCAAAAAATAACGAGAAGCACTGTATCAATATAAAAGAAAGAAAGAACACAAAGAACAAAACGAAAGGTTTTCTCTGACCTTTACACATGAACAGACAGACACACACAGAACTATAATTGTATGTGTACAACTCATATGGAAAATATTTTGTTCAAAATGATAAATCAAAGATCTCAACATGAAGATCATGTCCTTTAAACCACTTTAAAACACTAGGGAAGCCTCCTTAAATGGTTTCTTTAATAAGAGTTACCTTGGTCATGGTATTCTAATCAAAGCAGTAGAACACCAACATCTTAGTTACCCAAAGGATGAGACCCATGTGCATAGAGGCTGATGTGTGCTTTCATGCAGGCAAATACAAATACATACATAAGTTAGACAACCTTTTCTACTCTCAACTTACACTATGATGAATTAAATTTACAAGCAACTCTCCTTTTCATGGAAAGTCAAAAGTTTAAACAAGTTTGAGAAAATGATACAGGAAATTGCACTTTCTAAATCTCTATTCCAGGCTAAGGAAACAGGGAAGGAACTATTTTCTCTTTTTTTCCCTCTCATATCATTTGCTTATGCACAGTAGATATTATTTTTCTACAGTATTGCTCTTTTTATTTTAAATATTAATTTCAGATATTACTTTATTTTATGTCTTCTAATTTCCTATATCTTAACCCACATTAAATTGGAAGCTGCTTTCTAAATTCACACAAAACTTTTTGTTATACCTCAAATATTATCACTTCAAATGTTTCTTGTAGTGCCATCCTTTCATTGCACTTACCATGAACTCTAAGTCTCCAATCTCTTCACTTTTTGTGGCCTTTTGACAGGTATTGGTTACTGAGTACTGGTCAGTCAAATATCACTAAAAATCAGAATGTACACATTAAGTTAAGCATCATCTGAACATAAGCAAAGATATCTTGACAGTCAGGAATGTTAGCTGGTCTTGTGGATGCCCTGAGTCTCATTTACCACAGCAATTTTGGGTAGTCAGTATTAGCTTGTAGCTTCAGCTTCAGGAGAAGAAATTTCCAACCTCTTTGGGTTTCTGTACTCACATGCACATAGCCAGAGGCATAGGCATAAATAAAAAATAAACCTCTAGTCGGTCGTGGTTGTGCACGCCTTTAATCACAGTACTTGGGAGGCAGAGGCAGGCTGATTTCTGAGTTCGAGGCCAGCCTGGTCTACAAAGTGAGTTCCAGGACAGCCAGGGCTATACAGAGAAACCCTGTCTCAAAAAACAAAAACAAAACCTCTAGAAAAATCATTTCATGATATTAAGATACATCAAACACACTTGATCATTTTTGTCTAATTTAATACCTATTCAAAATGTAACTCATGGTCAAGTTTTAGAATGCATAAATATCAATACACTAATAAAATGAACATAGGAAGACTGAATTTCATGTATAAATTTTCTCTGTATTGTACTTTTAAACTAAATTCAGTAATTGGATATCAACTGCAAGCACTCAAGTTTCCTATTCAAATGATTTTCCCCTAAGATACTAATTATCCTGTATTATTTTAAAAGTTGGTAAATAAATTGGAACAAAAACACTAACTACATGCAAAAATGTGCATGCAACATGTTAAGACATTATAGAATATGTATCTGCTCTACTTCATAACCAAAGTGTTAGTGGTGTACCTTCAGATAAACACCTATACTTGTAGAAAAAATATAAAAGATGCATTACAAGACTCCATGCATTGTAAAAATGAGATAGTAGCATATGTCTATTTCAATATGAAACTAACATACTTCTTATAATAGTTGAGTGTTTGAAAGTATTTGATGTCAAATAATTCAATAAGAGTAGCAGGTGTTGTGATTAATCTATTCCTTTTACTCTATTCTTAAGAACAAAGATAATGTGTTTTGAATTCTCATATACAAATATCTGGCATCTTAGTCAGAACTTGAATATAGAAGATACATTATCCCACCAAATTATCAAAATTGTAAAGATTTATATAGTAATTGTAACATCTAGAATAAGGAAACCATTTTTGTACTAGAGCCAGAGAGTGAAAAATTAAAAATTTAATGAAGAAAATATAGCCCATACACCAAAGGCTTATAACAAAAGTTTCTTCTAATTCCATCATTTCTTAGTTGCCAGAAGCAGTTTTTTTACATGTGCGTGTGCGTGTGTGTGTGTTTAGTGGTAGAGGTTTTATTGCTCTGCTTAAACATGAATATATCATCTGTTCAAGTCATGTTCAGGCAGTCATATTGCTGAGAATTTCATAAGAAATAGGATGAGGGAGAAGAGAAGTAGCATTTCATTGTCAGTGTGAATGCTCGCTTATCTAACTATAGATATCAGTGTGGTGGTTCCACAGGCAGCTCAGAATAAATCTTCTTCAGGATCCAGGTCTTCTACTATTGGACTGATAACCAAAGTATACACCTTCCTCCAGAGACATTACCTCACCTGTATCCATTGTTTCTCTATTCTTAATATATAGGCATAGGCACCAGCCTAGAGATAATCAATGGATACATGAATACCGTAAACATCATGCATTATACCGTGGACTGTTCTTCAACAGTTAAAAATGAAATTATGAGATTTGCAGGTAAGTGAATGGAGATAGAAGAAAAATCATCTTGAGTGAAATTAAACATGTCCAAAATGACCAATATGGTATGTATTCTCTTATATATGGATATTAGCTTTTCAACCTCCGATGGACATGCTATCATCCATATAATCACATAGGTTAGTTATAGAGAAAGTGACTAGAAGGGAGAGGAGGATCATCCAAGAAAAGTGAGGAGGATAGATAGTTGTGGAGAGGCACAAGGGAGACAGTAGTGGGGGAGATTTAATGAGTTGGGGGATGAAAGAGGATGGAAAGCATAGGAATAGAGGGGGAACAAGTAATTCCATGAGCTATGTATCGGATATTACTAGGAGACAGAGACTATAGGGAAAAGGAGGAGTGAAATCATATAATTACATTATGATATTAAAAGTAAAATAATTAAATATTACATAGGTATAGATTGATGATATAGTAACAGCTATGTATTTATATAGAGGTGATATAAATGATAGATGTGCATATTTATATACATTACATATACGGTAAACACTAGATAGATATTAAGCCAAAAATCACCTATTTCCACCAAGGACAGAACATGTATTATGAGCAGTTAGGTCTTCAGCGTATATAATACCAAATGTTCTTGATTATCATTAGAAACTTTATGGGGCAGACAAGGAATTAAAGATCTCCAGAAGCAAGCAATTTTTCTAGTAACCCAGAGATACTGAAGCAGAGTGGTTACCACAATTTAGAAGTCAACTTAATTTTCTGAGCAAATACTAGCTATCCATTATGGGAGGTTAATTTTCAAGGAAGTGGGGTGAACATTTCCAATCAAGAGTAATTCACTTTTTGAAAGAGAACACAAAAAATGTATGTATAATTCATAATCTATCAATTATGAGCTGTGTTCTTGTGGTAATCTTGAGCCCTCTGTCTCCTACAATTGTTCCTCTCCCTCTTCTCCAGAATTCCTAAAGCTAAGACTAATGTTTGGATGTGGATCAGTGCATCTGCTCCTATCAGTTTCTAGATGAAGCCAATCTGATGATTGGGCTAGGCTCTGTTCTATTAGAGTATATTAGAAAACAAAAAGGAATCATTTCATTATTTTTTTTCTTGCCTGCTATGTTTGATTCTATCCTAGGTCCATGGTCTGTCTATTTTCCTACTAGTATGTGATGTCATTTTAAAATCTCACAGGCATATATGTAGCTCTCTCTGTGTGTGTGGCAACTGCATTTAGATAGTAAATTATATACTTTTTATAATAAATTGTTAAAGAAACATAAAGATTACCCCAGTTGACAATATACTGAAATTATTTGTGCTTGGAGGCCCAGGAATGATTATTAAAGATTTTCTTGATATGTGGAAGCAGTAACAACCTCAGCAGTTTATTGTCTAAGATTAAGAAACACAAGGAAATTGTATATAGTCATGTGTCTGTAGCAATTTTAGAAGAATCGGGTACATTCAAATATTAAGTAACACACAGTTGTTTGATGTTAGGAAAGTGTTCAAACTGAGCTTTAACATAAATAATCCCATCTGGATAAAGTGAAAATATGTTTCTTTGAACATTAACCATACCCAGGAACAGGTCAACACAGACATTTATTAAAGAAGTTTTAAAATCCAAACTTTTAATAAGTGAAAACTGGTGTCAAAGCCCCTTGTTCCCCTGGAGAAATGATCTCTCCTTCGCACTAAATCACACCGTATTATGTGACAAGGCAGATGAGGTGTTAGTGGCCACATGCTGACTGAGCAGCTGTACAAAATGAATTAAAACCAAAACCTGACAATGTCTAGGTCTGCAAACTTCTTTACATTTTTAAAATACAGGAGGTTTGTTTTGATTATACCATACATTAATTGCTATAATTATTTCCATATATTATTTGAAGATTTTATAAGAATGTTAAATTTTATGTATATATTTATGAATATATATGTGTACACATAAATTATATATATATGCACTCTGTAGATTTTTCCTTTAGTTGAGAGATTATTTAGTTGATGGTATTTCTAAATTGTGTAAGTACATGAGAGAATGAAGTTAAGCATTCAAAAATCAGAATCATTTAGGAAGTTTTGACAATTTATTTAGTCAGAATCAAATGAGAGTTAAGAGTTCAAATGTTATAGACTCAAAGAGTAGCAGCAGGGGTAATTATGGATGCTGATATTCCTCTACATCTGTTTTGTTTACTACTTCAACCACAAATTAATTCTTCTATAAATACTCTGTGATAAATGAAAGGACTCGTTCAAGGATCCTCTATAGTAAGCAAAATTTCAACACTTTTAGCCAAGGTTTATCTAGCAATGTACTCTCATGGCTACCCAACACTTTCATCCCAGGCAGATTTTCATTCTGTGGCTGTGCTCCCCCTAAGCCTTAAGCAAGCTAAATAGACCTTAAGTGCTTGCCACAGTTGGACCTTAATGACCCAGGAGGAGTCAATTTCCTACAGGAGTAGACTGCCCATGGAACTTGCTTTGCAACTCAATCTAGCTGAAAAAAAGGATGGGTCTGTGGGCTCTCCCTATATAAATTCAGTGCTGACTATTAAATTTTGAGCCCTGGTCAGAAACATTTGTCTTGTCTTCATCTTTCTCTTGTCCTGCTGCCCTTTTTCATTTCCAGGCTCCCTTTCAGGTAACCCAGATCATCCATGACTGTTGGACAGCTACATGTGGCTATCTTCACACAGAACTGGATTCCCTGTGACTTTCTCATATTCTATGTCTATCTTCTCACCTGCCTTATGATTTTTCAAGATCCTCCTGCAGCTGCAATTCTATGGGAACCCTAGATTTTCAAAAGAGTTACTGTAATCCCTACTTAGAAACTACCATTCCTGTCACCACTTTTGTATGTTCATGCTGGTGGCTCGATGATGTCCTTATCGACTCTGGATTTTAGTTTTATATGTGGATGAATTCTAAGCCGGCTAAACCAATTAATCTATTCCTCATCCTGCAACATAATTTTCTTTAAGTATGATCTAAGTGTCACTCCCTATAACTATTCTCAGGTTTATGATTCCGCAAATGAATATCTATATCTATTTTCTGATTACTTTCCATATCATGTAGTACTTCTTGATGCTAAAATTCCTGCTTGTATTTCTGTGTGTTGTATCTTTTCACTGGACTGAGAAGAAGAGAGTAATAACATAACAATTTTTGGCAAAAAAATTTAAAATAAATTTCTGTGTGATGTAGAGCATTTGATATGAACAATATCAACACTAATAGTACCGAACGGGATTGTAATACTTGTCTTTGACAATGGTTCAGCTATCAAGCGAAACTGATTACTTAGAAAACTATAGCCAATGAAACCATTGTAGCTTGTAAGTTGAAATAAACTCTGACAATACTGATGACAGAAAAAAAAATGATGGCATTAGATTAGGTTCCAAAATTAATTTTAAAAACTAGGTATTTGTTTTGTCCTTGAGGTAGAGTATCATCCTGAACTCCTTACCAAATAAAAATGACCTCTATAATGCAGTGGAATTTTAATGAAACTCTACCCCAACAGCTGAGAGCAATGAAATACAGCTCACACAGACTCTGGGAAGTAGATACAGCTGTTGTATGTGGTTATTTTGATAATAATGATGATAAAAGTGTCATAATGCAGGATAGATCACATGCATGAGGACAGTCTGTTTCTCTTTTCTGAAGAGTTAAGCCATTCTTATTGCACTAAATATTGTTTATGAGTACATACAAGAGCATAAAAATATTTTGGAAAACAAACTGTTCCTGAACCTTTTCGATGAAATTACAAAGAAAGTTTATATATGGCATACATGCATTGGATGTAGAAGCTCAGTTTACTTACCTCTCAATATCATCATACACACACACACACACACACACACACACGATCCATCATTAATCAAATATGAGTTTGGTCTAAGATATTTAACATATATTTTACCTCCAAAGGAGTGAGCTTACTGATTGATCAAAATATATTTGGTCAAAATAAGATCAACACATTTAAAATAGTAATTGAAGCAATTTAATATAAAATAATAAAAGTAGTAATACATAAGGCTAGGGTAATTGCATTGGTACACTTATTAAAATGGTAGATTTGATATTCACTCTTTTAGAATATATGCTTCTGAAGTAGGTGATATCATCCTCATTTTCATCTTTGAACACATGATTACAACCTTGTACTTAATCTCACCTCTTCTAACCACTTTGAAATCTGGCTTTCAGTTTAAAGCTGATATGGAGATTTCCTTTACCTCCCTCATCTCTTGGCTTTTGTTTCCTTCTCTCTGAAATATAGCATTGATTTTAATGAATTCATCTCAATTCAGTTTTTCCCTTTATTTATTCACTTTACACATGATCCCAATTGCTGCCCCCTCCCTCTCCTGATACTCCCTCACACAGTCCTTCACCACCTACTCTCCTTCTCCTCTGAGAGGGTATAGGGTCTCCTCGGTATTCCCCCAATTTTTTCCTAGTTGGGTTAATTGTTTTTGTGAACTTTCTTATCATACTATATCATAGTTTGGCATGTGAGTCATTTTGTACTTTTTCTGAGCGATTAAATTATTTACTCACCAATCTGTAAAATTTTATAATTCTAGTTAAACCTTAATTTTATATTTGGGGGGGGGGTCCTACTCTTTTCTTGCATTTTAAAATAATGTTTTATTCTTCATCACATTTTTCCCTTATTAGAGTCACCATTATTGACTGACACACAGTACACATTTTTAAAGAAATGGAGTGGTTTTTGTTGTTGTCTTTTTATTTTTGTTTTGCCATTTTCTCTTTTTAAACTGCTGGCAAATATATCTTCTTTTCCATTAATATTCATAAACTGGAGTTAAAAACAGAAGCTATGCTCATAGGCAAGTCCAAGCAAGGTGGATTATGCTTCCTAAAGTTGACAAAAACAAACAAACAAACAACAAACAAGCAAACTGACGTTTTTCTTATGCTGTTGGTAAGTGATGACTCTGTGATCCTGATAAATTGTGGACCATGTTCAATGAACACTTTCCAAGCTATCAACAAAACATATAATAGTGTTGTTTAGAGGCATTGGGCTGTGTGCTCCTTTGTATTTAGTTACAAGATGATTATTTTAAAATTGTGGGAGCATGTTTCATCATGGAATGAAAGCCTGACATTAAGATACACTTATGATTCTCAATTGAGCACTATGTTCTCTAAATCCCCATCTCCTGTTTCTCATAATTATAGTTTATAGAAATAGTTTGGCTAGAGAGAACGATAAAAATTAAAGTAAGAGATAGTTGTTTCATACTGTTATATGAAAATGTATTTTGTGCATCCTGAAACTGGAAAGTATAGCTAAAGATTATGCTTTCAGTGAATTTGGGAGTACAAGTAAGTGGATTCCAATTATTTCATTCAAATTATTTTAAATTTATGGCTTTTGTAAATGGGTTGAATATACTTTGTAATACTTTGACTAAATATTCACCAATGGGAAAATATAATTACTAAAACAAAAATCAAAATTTTCACATACTCTAATACATACCTATGTAACCAATCTTCACTTCTGTTATCTGATATATTTTTTTCAAATTATTCACAGGTCATTGGAAATATAACTAGATATTGTTCTAGAATCATTTCTCTTTATCTGATAAAACACTGACAGACAGCAAAGCTATTCTTTTAGGGAAGGAAAGCATTTGTTTCAGCTTACATATCTCAAAGCAAAAGGTCGAAGCCAGGTTCGGAACTCCAGAAAAAAAAATTGAAATAGAAACCACAAAGTAATGAATGCTGTTTACTGGATCATTCACAGGATCATACACAACTGGCTTTCATTTATTTTCATTGCCTCCTCCTCACCCCTCTGTATTTGCATGGATGTCACTGCCTCCCACCCCATCTGACCTCTAAACACCCTGGGGCCTCAAGCCTCTTGAGGGTTAGATAGAACCAGAAGTCCTCTACTAAATATGTGTTGGGGGCCTCATATCAGCTGGTGTATGCTGTCTGTTTGGTGGTCCAGTGTTTGAGTGACCTTTGGGGTCCAGTTTATTAAGACTGCTGGTCCTCCTACAGGGTTGCCCTTCTCCTCAGCTTCTTTCAGCCTTTCCAGATTCAACAACAGGTGTCAGCAGCTTCTGTCCATTGGATGGGTGCAAGTATCTGCATCTGACACGTTCAGCTGCTTGTTGGATCTATCAGAGGGCAGTCATGATAGATTCCTTTTTGTGAGCATTCCATAGCCTCCGCAATAGTGTCAGACCTTGGGACCTCCCCTTGGGCTGGATTCCACTTTGGGCCTGTCTCCTTTTTTGGATTGACCTTCTTATCCTCAGGCTCATCTCCATTTCCATCTGGTATTTCTTTCAGATAAAAACAATCAGATAGGGGACTAATATCCAATATATATAAAGAACTCAAGAAGGTGGACTCCAGAAAATCAAATAACCCCATTAAAAATGGGGCTCAGAACTGAACAAAGAATTCTCACCTGAGGAATACCGAATGGCAGAGAAGCACCTGAAAAAATGTTCAACATCCTTAATCATCAGGGAAATGCAAATCAAAACAAGCCTGAGATTCCACCTCACACCAGTCAGAATGGCTAAGATCAAAAATTCAGGTGACAGCAGATGCTGGCGAGGATGTGGAGAAAGAGGAACACTCCTCCATTGTTGGTGGGATTGCAAGCTTGTACAACCACTCTGGAAATCAGTCTGGCGGTTCCTTAGAAAATTGGACACAGTACTACCAGAGGATACAGCAATACCTCTCCTGGGCATATATCCAGAAGATGTCCCAACCGGTAAGAAGGACACATGCTCCACTATGTTCATAGCAGCCTTATTTATAATAGCCAGAAGCTGGAAAGAACCCAGATGCCCCTCAACAGAGGAATGGATACAGAAAATGTGGTACATTTACACAATGGAGTACTACTCAGCTATTAAAAAGAATGAATTTATGAAATTCCTAGTCAAATGGATGGACCTGGAGGGCATAATCCTGAGTGAGGTAACCCAATCACAAAGGAACTCACACAATATGTACTCATTGATAAGTGGATATTAGCCCAAAACTTAGGATACCCAAGATATAAGATACAGTTTGCTAAACACATGAAACTCAAGAAGAATGAAGACTGAACTGTGGACACTATGCCCCTCCTTATAATTGGGAACAGAACACCAATGGAAGGAGTTACAGAGACAAAGTTTGGAGCTGTGATGAAAGGATGGACCATCTAGAGACTGCTGTATCCAGGGATCCACCCCATGGTCAGCTTCCAAACACTGACACCATTGCATACACTAGCAAGATTTTGCTGAAAGGACCCAGGTATAGCTGTCTCTTGTGAGACTATGTCGGGGCCTGGCAAACACAGAAGTGGATGCTCACAGTCAGCTAGTAGATGGATCACAGGGCCCCAATGGAGGAGCTAGAGAAAGTACCCAAGGAGCTGAAGGGATCCGCAATGCTATGGGTGGCACAACATTGTGAACTAACCAGTACCCCGGAGCTCTTGACTCTAGCTGCATATGTATCGGGGGATGCCCTAGTTGGCCATTGCTGGAGGGAGAGGCCCATTGGGCATGGGGACTTTGTATGCCCCAGTGTAGGGGAATGCCAGGGCCAAAGGAGTGGGAGTGAGTGGGTAGGGGATTGGGGGGGAGGGTGTGGGGACTTTTGGGATGGCATTGGAAATGTAATTGAGGAAAAGATGTAATAAAAATATTAAAAAAAAAAAGAATAGACAACAGCAAAAAAAAAATTGGGGTCAAAATTGTGACTGTGGGTTGGGAACCCCATCCCTCACTTGATGTCCTGTCTTCCTGCTGGAGATACACTCTATACATTCCCGCTCCCTACTGCCAGGCATTTCATCTAAGTTGAAAACCTATCCCTCAAGAGACTGGAGGTCCCAGAGAGTTTAGAGGTCAGGTGGGGTGCGGGGCAGGGGCATCCATGTAGAGAGAAGGGACTGAGGAGGAAGCATTGTGTGTTCAACAGTTGGAGGGTGGATAGGAGGGGATAAAATATGGATTGTTTAAAAACTTAATTAATTAAAATTTTAACTGTTAAAAATAAAATAAATAATGAAATAAATAAATTAATGAAATGAAATAAATTAATGAAAATAAAGGACAGTAAATGAAAGCCAGCCTCCCTTTGAGTCCAGAGAGTTTCTGACCTCCCAGGTCTCTGGTGCATTCTGGAGGATCTCCCCAGCCTCCTATTTCCCAAGGTTACCTGTTTTCATTCTTTCCGCTAGTCCTCACGACTTCAGTCCTTTTCCCTCACCTAACACCACTATCCCCCCAACATACTTCACTTTACTTCCCACTCACATTCCCATTCTCCCTCTTCTCCTCCAAGCCCCACCCTTAAAATCCCTGTCATTAAAACCTGTCTTTCTCCTCAGAGAAGGGTAGGCTCTACTTGGGTTCCAGCCCACCCTGAAACATCATATCACAGCAAAAATTAGCACATTCTCTCCCACTGAGGCTAACCACAAATTCTAGCTAGGGAAAGGGGATTTGGTAGCAAGAAACAAGGGCAGGAACACATCTCCCCCCCCCACTCTGTTAGGAGACCCACATGAAGATAAAGCTGTACTTCTATAGTAAATGTGTAGGGGGCCTATGCCCAGACACTGCAAGATCTTTGACTGGTGGCTCAGCCTCTGTGAACCCCTAAGAATAAAGATTAGTTTAGTCTGTAGGTCTTCTTATGTTTCCACAGTGAAGATGTGGCTCCAAATTAATGGTGTCTTAACTAAAGGCTGACAAAGACACAGTCTTGAACTGGCAGTTATGGCTTTTTTTTCACTTTTACCAATGATTATACTTGAAGTGATCCTGAGTCTTATTTTCAACTACACATTTACAAGTTAAAATGAAGATACAAAGCAAATAAAGAATCAAAAACCAAAAACCAAAAAAAAAAAAAAAATTAGAAATTTAACTCTTCACTTATTAAGGTTAATAATCTTCAAAAGTAGTTCAGTAACTTCTCCACGTAACAAGCTCTCTAATAATATTGTTGCATTATTTATTAGGCTAACCATTAAAGAAAAATGAGCCATTAAAGTCTCTTTTAAAAAATGAGAATGTTATACAAAAAATTCTCACAATGAAAAGTTAAGATAGATTCAGTGTATCTCGTTTTATGTTGAGGTCCTTAATCCACTTGGACTTGAGCTTTGTACAAGGTGGCAGATATGGATCTATTTTCATTTTTCTACATACAGGCAGCCAGGTAGACCAGGTAGACCAGCACCATTTATTGAAGATGCTTTCTTTTTTCCATTATCTAATATAAGAGAAAGAGGGGAAGAGCCTTGAAGTCATTGACCCGGGGGTGGGGGTGGGGGCTGAGGGGGGATTTCCTAATCCAAACTCCAATGGCTTGTGCTCTAAGATCAAAATTGATAAATGGGACCTCATGAAACTGGAAAGCTTCTGTAAGGCAAAGGACATAGTTAATGAAAGAAATTGGCAACCGGCAGATGGGGGAAAAATTCTCCACTAACCCTACATCCAAGAGAGGGCTAATATCCAATATATAAAAAGAACGCAAGAAGTTAATCAAACAACCCAATCAAAAAAATGGGTTATAGAACTAAACTGAGAATTCACAACTGAGGAGTCTCCAATGCCTGAGAAGCACCTAAAGAAATGTTCAAAGTCCTTAGTGATTAGAGAAATGCAAATCAAAGTGACCTTGAGATTCCACCTTAAACAAATAAGAATGACAAAGATGTAAATGAAGAAAATTCCTAATAAAAATGGAAAAAAATCAGAAAAAAATTTAAAGTAAAAACACAAACAGAAAAAAAAAATCAAAGCATCAGGTGACAACTCATGTTGGAGTGGATGTGGAGAAAGAAGAACACTCCTCTATTGCTGGTGGGATTGCAAACTGGTACAACAACTCTGGAAATCAATCTGGAAGTTCCTCAGAAAAATGGAAATAGATCTATCTGAAGAAACAGCTATAACACTCTTGGGAATATACCCAAAAGATGCCCCACCATGCAACAGGGGCACGTGTTCCACGATGTTCCTAACGGCCTTATTTGTGATAGCCAGAAGATGGAATCAATCTAGATGTCCCACAACAGAGGAACCGATACAGAAAATGTGTTTCATTTACACAATGGAATATAACTGGGCTATTAATAATGAGAACATCCTGAATTTTGCAGGCAAATGGATGTAACTAGAAAATATCATCCTGAGTGAGGTATCTCAGACCCAAAAGGACATGCATGGTATATACTCACTAATAAGTATATATTAGCCATTGAAAAAACACAAACAAACAAACAAACAAACAAACAAACAAACAAAACTGTCAGAATACCCAAGATACAGTCCACAGAACTCAAAAAGCTCAGTAAGCTGAACTGTTCAAGTGAGGAATCCTAAGTCCCACTTGGGAGAGAGAAGAAAACAATCACAAGTAGGGAGAGACTAAGATACCTGGGAGGGAAAGTGGACTGGGTGGAGGGGGGAGTGAGGGAAAGAGGGGAACCTGATCTGGTATTGAGTGAGGGAAAGGAATGTAGCTCTGAGGGCCAGCAGAAAGAATGTAAACAGGCAACCTCAGGAAATAGGAGGGTGGGGGACACCCCCCCCCCAGAACACACCAAAGACCTGGGAGGTGAGAGACTCCCAGGACTCAAAGGGAGGGACCTTACATGAAATGCTGAACTGTAGGGAGAAGGAACTCAAAGAGCCCACCTCCAGCAGGAAGACAGGACATCAAGTGAGGGACAGGCTCACCATCCCACAGTCACATCACTGACCCATAATTGTTCCTGTCTGATAGAATTACAGGAAAGGAAATGGAGAGGAGCCTGAGGAAAAGAAGGTCCAGTGACAGGCCCAAAGTGAGATCCAGCTCAAGGGGAGGTCTCAAGGCCTGACACTATTACTGAGGCTTTGGAGCACTCACAAAAAGTGATCTATCATGACTGCCCTCTGAAAGACCCAACAAGTAGCTGAAAGAGTCAGATGCAGATATTTGCACCCAACCAATGGACAGAAGTAGCTGAACCCTGTGGTTGAGTTAGGGGAGGCTAGAAGAATCTGAGGAGAAGGGTGATCCTGCAGGAGGAACTACAGTCTCAATTAAGCTGGACCCTCAAGATCACTCAAACACTGGATCATCAAACAGACAGCATACAGCAGCTGAGATGCGGCCCCCAACACTTATACAGTAGAGGACTTCTGGGTCTGTGTTCATTCAGAGAAGATGCACTTAACCCTCAAGAGACTGGAGGCCCTAGGGAGTTTAGAGGATAGGTGGGGTAGGATGCGGGGGTATTATACATGTGGAGATGGGAATGGGGTGGGGAGGAGCAGTGGAATGTGGAACATTTCAAGGTAGAAATTCAGGAATGGAATATGGAGTTTAAATTTAAATTTAAAAATTCTTAAAAATTAATACATAAAGAAAGTTAAGATAGGACTCTAGAATTAACTAAGAATTATCAAGATCAATTTTTTGTTATACAAATTACAGTAAACTTATGAAAACACTAGTAAAGTGTACTGAGTATAATACTGCAATTGACATATTATACATTTTCATATAATATATTCATTATTATTATTAGACTGTATCTAGAACATATATCTGTGAATGATAAGAATTTTCAAGGAAGGTACTTAATTTTTTGGTCTTTTCTGATTTGTAAAAGCAAATCTATAGAAAGTGCCCCCCCTACACACACATTTATTTCAGATAACACAAAGACCATGAATTGGAAATTATAAAACCTGTGTTTTATTATAATTTTATTACAAGGGTGAAACTCAGAGTTTGATTTTTATTTGTAAATGTCTACTATAGTGAAAGACATGGAAGCCTTTGGTACTTTGCTGATGAATCCATAAGTTGACTTACCAATCACTTCATCATAAAAAAAGACACCCCATCTCAAGGACGACAAAGGGAAGCAAATGAAAATGTACAGTAGTTATTAAGTTTTTATTATTATGAATGTATGTATTTATTCACTTTTCCCCTCTCTTCCCAGTACAGCCTCACACAGATCCTCCCCTGTTCACCTCTCCCCTTGTCAGCTTTGAACAGGAGTCCCCTCCAAATGTCCCGCCCACCCCACCCCCAGCTTCCCTGCTTCATAGAGAATATGAATTATGTTTCAGATGTTTAATTTTTGAATATCAACAAACTTGACTTTTAACCATAGCCATAAGCATCTTTATTGTTTTTGTATCATTATTTTTTTCTTTCCTCAAGTTTTAAAATTCTGAAAACTTTTCATGTACTTGCTATAAATGACTACCATATTCTCATATTTCTCATAGCTTAGAGTCTTCTAAAGTCCTTGCCAAAGGGCTTATGATACTTTTCAAAGGAAGTAATAAAGTGCTTTCATACAATTAAACATTTTACAAGATACATGTTTGTCATGGTGAACAGACTAAGATTCCTTAGAGAAATGTAGCAATGAATTGTGGATAAATATCTATGAAAACAATCAGTAATGTTAATCTTGTGAGGACAATATAATGTTACTCTTCTCTCTCCAGGACTGTTCACATAACATGTTCCTAGCTTGTTTTTTATCCCCATGCTTTTGGATATTTCACATAGCATGATGTTGCCATCAATGTATTAATAAGTTATTTGAAATGGTTATTATTCTCTTATAGATTAGTGAATGACTGGTAACACCACAGATTTGGATATGTCGATGTTATCTTTATATTCTGATCAATTAATATTTTCATTTGTTATGGTCCTCAAAATCTAAATTGATATACTCGGATTTTTTTTAATATCTCTCCTAAAATGTATATAATTTTGAACAACTTTTCTGATCATATCTGCACATTAAATAATTATCTCAGTTCTTCCAAATCACAAGAGACTCAAGGATATAAGATAAAATATATGACCAACACGTCTCTTGAACTATTGCTTGCCTCATATTTAGTAGAAATCAAAATATGAAAATGGGTTATACATCCAAAACACATATTTTAATATATTATCTTAAAATGAATGTCTATGTTTAATGGAATTAAAGACATTTTGTTCTGTAATACTTTCCTTCTAGTTTAAACAATCTAAACTATTACAGGATCATGACACTCAAGAAGTAAATAAACTTCACAGATCTGGAAAAAAAAACACCTGAAATTTATAAAATTTATGAGACTGCCATCCCATCAGGCGTCAATAGAAACAGTTAAGATTTGTGCAAAGAAGGTAATTTATCATTCAGTTTTGTGAATGAGGACTTTTGGACTTGTAAGTCCAAAAAACAGCTCAAGACTTCTACATTTTATGAGCTTTCACTTTTGCTTCAGGGGCCCTTTAGATGTTAGCTACCTTATAGTTGCCCATTTTCCTTTAACTCACACCAACAAACTCCTTGGTTCCTGGAGTTGTTCTTTGGTGATGTCCTTGTTATTATTTCACTGTCTGAGTAAATATCTGTACATAGATCCCAGGAAGCCTTATTGTTAATGTTCTCAAGAAGAAAACAAACAAACAAACAAAAACAAACAAACAAACATAAAATTAAAGAAACCTAAGTGAGCAAAATTTTTTAAAATTTAGAAATGAATTCTACATCACTTTTTACAGAAATAGGACATTACTAGATATTTTACACTTCCCAAATATTCATCATATGCCCCAGACTAACTGAAATTCCTAGGAACTATTGTTCTTTAGCCTACCAAGTTCTAAAAACCTGGATGTTAACTACCACAAATTGTCTATACTTAAATTTAATTCATTTTATTTTATCACCCATGACAACATATTTTATATTATTATGTGAAGGTTAATTCAGTATATTCAATGTACCAACACAGTGAAAATGCACTTTAGAACTGCTTTCAATATTATATAACAACATGTCATTTGCATTCATGACCATGTTGCTTCTATGTACTTGAAAAGTGTATTTGAATTTCCAACCAGGGAAAATTATTTCTGTATTGAAACCCCTTGGAAATCTAAAGCTTGTGCACTATAATGAACTATATTTCTTTGCCATAGTTAACTCCTGAGAAAAGTTATCTAAATTCACTACATCAAGTATCTCTACTCTTACCACTTCAAACAGGTTCCTGTCACCACACCATTGACACAGCTTTTATCAAGGGTATCAGTCACATCCACTCTTGTTAAATACAATTGCCAGTTCTCAATGCCTGTTCTTACTTGACATGTCATTCTCATTTAATGTCTCTAGTAATTCTTGCTCCTTGAAATGCATTTATTACTTGAATTCCAGGATGCTATATTATTAGCTTTTTCTTTCTTTTTGAATTTCCATCTCACCGTGTCTCCTCACCATCCTGTTTTAGATACTTCCTAATTACCATGACTTCAAAACTGGAGTAATTCAGAGCATGTACTTTGATTCTTCTCTATTTCCTACTTATAGGCACACAGTTGGTATTCTTATGTATGACAACGCTTTTGTGACATGTTGATTTTCAAAGGAAACTGAAGTTTCTGTTTCAAATATTTATAAATATTTCAAAATTATTTGTTAAGGGGCAACCTATTTTCCATACATGTTTCACATGTTGCCTTTCCTATCCTAATTAATTACAGTCCTCCCCATGCAGTAAGCAGCCAATATAGAAATACCATTTTGATTCTTTCTTTCTTTGACATTATATTTGTTGTATCACTTTTCACTTTTATGACCAAGTTTTTATTTTCTGACTTTTAAAACTATCATTTCACTTTTAAAATTTAAGAATGATAAATAAATATAGGCAACACTGGATTCTCAGCTCTCTGCTATGCAGAAGAGGTCTTCGAAAGTCAAGATACTTAATAATTTTAAAAGAATTCAAAGTATCTAGGACCAACAAAGCTGTTCTATTCAGGATAGATTGTTGGCCTTTTTCATAGTAATTTCAATACTGAAATGATTAACAGTGATAACTTTGATGTTACAATGTCTAAGGGAACAGTATTTTCTAATGCAAAAATTTCACCATAAAATCATGCAAGCACTCTTAAACCATAGATAATGTGAGAACAAACATATCATTTTTTAATTTTTATTCTTGTTTTTATTGGATATTTTTTATTTACATTTCAAATGTTATCCTCTTTCCTGGTTTCCCAACCAGAAACCCCCTGCATCACCCCTTCCCCTGCTTCTATGAGGGTGTTCCCCTACCTACCCAAATATTCTCACCTCAATGTCCTCACAATCCCTTACAGTGGGGTAAGAAGTCATTTTTTGACATTTGCCTATCTATTCATATTTTATTTCTCTAGGAAATAGAATACTAGGACCTTCAGCTGTTGATCAATTAATATTAGTTTTCTAAGTCTCTCTTATCATATGGGACACACAAGTTCTTCTATAAGATGAATAAAATACAAGCCTGGGACCTGCTTTTGTAATATTATTATAATATCATTTGTAAGTGTCTTGATTACATGGCCAACATTTAAATTCAAAGTATAAAGATTTAATGAAAAATGAAGGACCAATTTAATCTGAGGAGTAATTTAATGAAAATTATGAATCTTTCCTAAAGTAAATGCTTTGTAATAAAACAATTTTCTTTATGTATATATTTTGTAAATAAATAACACTTCCTGTATAAACAAAATGTGGTAAAAGATTAATTTCTAAATACAACAGCTGTACAATTTAAAATTTAAAAACATTCAATGTACTTTATGAATAATTTGGTGATACAATATAATTTACCTTTTACTCACTTAGGAAGTAAAAGAAACATTGAATCTTTTAGTGGTATCTAAAAATATGCAATGTAGATTTGTACACTTTACATGGCCTATTTCTCAAAGTTGTATTGTTCTTTCAAAGCATAGAAAATTCAGGATATATAAGAATATTTAAATGGCAAAACCAAGAAGCTACTCTTCCAAGCTTGGTGTCTTTCGGCTATGCCACATATATGCCTCTTCAGAAAATAACCACCGGGTTCTCTATTTTGTTAGTGAAGCACTTACAGAAGGAGACTATCTAGAAAAACATTCTAATACTATTATAATAGTATGTATCTGAGAAATTCAGCTCATAACAGGATAATTTATTAGTTTGTACAAAATAATAGTAATAATAGTACAAAGATTGAAAAACTAAAAATTGAAAGCTCATTGAAGCAGTGTATCTGTGATTAAACCATGTTCTCAGTCCATACAGAATGAGGAAAGAGATACAGACAAAATCTAAGCCAAGCTAAGCATCATTTAATGTAAGAGTAACTAAAGGTGTGTGCGATTTTAATGTGTGGGGGTTTTAACTTATTCACATAAATATGTGGTGTGTGGTGTCTCACTTCTACCCAGTCTTCATTGCTAATCTGACGTTCATCTCTCTCCATTTTGTCTCAGAAAACATAACAAACAAACAAACAAAAATTTAAGAGTATTAACTTATCCCTGTTAAATAGCAATGTAAATTTCAAAAACATTAAAACACAAGGGTTAATGTTTAGTAAGATCTTTTTTACTAATTCTTAAGTTGTTTTGCATAAACTCAATCTATCATAAAACATTTCATATAAACATGTTTAGAGCTGTGTGTGTGTGTGTGTGTGTGTGTGTTGGCTTGAATTAATTAAAGTATATATATATTATTGAATTAATTAAAGAATATATATACATATATATATATTAAACATTTATATTTGGGTCCTTTCAGCAAAATCTTGCTAGTGTATGCAATGGTGTCAGCGTTTAGAAGCTGATTATGGGACGTATCCCTGGATACAGCAGTCTCTAAATGGTCCATCCTTTCATCCCAGCTACGAACTTTGTCTCTGTAACTCCTTCCCTGGGTGTTTCGTTCCCAATTCTAAGAAGGTGCACAGTGTCCACACTTTGGTCTTCATTCTTCTTGAGTTTCATGCGTTTATCAAATTGTATCTTATATCTTGGGTATCCTAAGTTTTGGGCTAATATCCACTTATCAATGAATACATATTGTGTGAGTTCTTTTGTGATTGTGTTACTTCACTCAAGATGATGCCCTCCAGGTCCATCCATTTGGCTAGGAATTTCATAAATTCATTCTTTTTAATAGCTGAGTAGTACTCCATTGTGTAAATGTACCATAATTTCTGTATCCATTCCTCTGTTGAGGGACATCTGGGTTCTTTCCAGCTTCTGGCTATTATAAATAGGGCTGCTATGAACATAGTGGAGCATGTGTCCTTTTTACCGGTTGGGACATCTTCTGGATATATGCCCAGGAGAGGTATTGCTGGATCCTCCGGTAGTACTATGTCCAATTTTCTGAGGAACCGCAAGACTGATTTCCAGAGTGGTTGTACAAGCTTGCAATCCCACCAACAATGGAGGAGTATTCCTCTTTCTCCACATCCTCGCCAGCATCTGCTGTCACCTGAATTTTTGATCTTAGCCATTCTGACTGGTGTGAGGTGGAATCTCAGGGTTGTTTTGATTTGCATTTCCCTGATGATTAAGGATGTTGAACATTTTTTCAGGTGCTTCTCTGCCATTCGGTATTCCTCAGGTGAGAATTCTTTGTTCAGTTCTGAGCCCCATTTTTTAATGGGGTTATTTGACTTTCTGGAGTCCACCTTCTTGAGTTCTTTATATATATTGGATATTAGTCCCTTATCTGATTTAGGATAGGTGAAGATCCTTTCCCAATCTGTTGGTGGTTTTTTTGTCTTATTGATGGTGTCTTTAGCCTTGCAGAAGCTTTGTAGTTTCATGAGGTCCCACTTGTCAATTCTCGATCTTACAGCACAAGCCATTACTGTTCTATTCAGGAATTTTTCCCCTGTGCCCATATCTTCAAGGCTTTTCCCCACTTTCTCCTCTATAAGTTTTTGCTGAAAGGACCCAAATATAGCTGTCTCTTGTGAGACGATGCCGGGGCCTAGCAAACACAGGAGTGGATGTTCACAGTCAGCTATTGGATGTATCACAGGGCTCCCAATGGAGAAGCTAGAGAAAGTACCCAAGGAGCTAAAGGGATCTGCAACCCTATTGTTGGAACAACATGATGTACTAACCAGAACCCTGGAGCTCTTGTCTCTAGCTGCATATGTATCGAAAGATGGCCTAGTCGGCCATCAATGGAAAGAGAGGCCCATTGGACTTGCAAACTTTATATGCCCCAATATAGGGGAATGCCAGGGCCAAAAGAATGGGAATGGGTGGGTAGGGAAGTGGGGGGCGCTATGGGGGACTTTTGGGATAGTATTGGAAATGTAATTGAGGAAAATATGTAATAAAAATATTAAAAAAAAGAACTCAAAAAAAAAAACTCAAAAAAAAAAAAAACATTTAGTAGAAAAGCATTACTGAATGTTTGCATTTGAAATGGGAACATGCAGTTTGTTTTTCAACACAGTATGGTCTTATCAACTATAAGTCAATTCTTATAGTCAAAATAATTTATCTGTAAAGGGCCTTCTTAATAATGCTACACAGAACAGACAGAACAGAAATTGAAAATTTTAGCATATGAATTTTATAGGTTCTCTGTCACATTAGTTGAGATGTTTTGAGTAGAGAATTAGGTCAGTTGTTTCTAGTTTGTTTAGTTTGTTTAACAAAAGCATTTCTCAAATTTGAAAATAAGGTATATACAGTGTAACAGTCACTTAGAGTATATTTAGACTGTCTTATGTTATAAAATCTAAAAACAAAAAGTTGAGAGTATTTTTCCTTATTATTGACTCCCTGTGTTAGCAATGTTTTTTGGCTGGGATATAATTTTTTAATCAGAACAATCATACTTGTAATTTTTAAAGTTATTTTTTGCATAAACCACCATATGTAAACTATTTCCCTATGCCTCTGTGTTACTCCAGTATCTGTTTGGATTCTTCTCAGATACCTAATATTTGGTGGTCTTCAGAACAAACATTTTAAATTCAGCTTGATATGAACTGACATATATGAAAGTGTCCTTGAAGCCTGTTAAATTTAATTCTATCACTTTCACGGGTGTCTGCCCCTTGTATTCCACCTAGAACAATCAGAAACCAAGTGTTTTCCTGTGAAATGTCTCTCTTTAAGGAACATCCAGAAAAGTGAACTAAGTCTTATCAAACTTTATAAATCTTATTTGACATCTCCTAAAGCATTGCTCATTTGCAAAGCAGAAAAACTTCCTTCTGTGTTCATCTGATGCTTTGGTTCTCACTGTGTGCCATTAATTTTAATTGTAGGTTCCTTTCTCACTCCCCTTCCTCCTTTAGCACACCAGGCAGAAGTAATCCATTCTGCCATAATATCCAATGAATTTTGCATGAGATCCTTAAGAGCAAAGCTATTAGTACAATATGGGACAAAAGTCAGACTCACTAATACGATGTAGGAGGATTTTTTTTTTTTTGAGTGCTTTTGGAAAAATCTAATGTTCTTTCTCAAATTCTGGGTCACTTAAGATGGTTTAAGAAATGATCGTTTAGTAGACCTAGATTCATATCATTGATAGGTTTAGTTAGTATTTGAAGAAAGTTGTTAAAATATTTCACAAATATTTGTTAGACATAATTTAAACTTTCAGATATCTATAAACTAATCTCTACTTATGTCTTCTATAATTTCTAGTTATTTACTCAAGAAAATATTTTATAAACACTCCATTTAGTAGACTCATCAATTTAAAAAAATTATTAAACATAATATATAAAATACATAGTTTCCAGTATTCTAAGGTATTGAAACATGTTAATACCATTGGAGCTATAGAGTTGTTTTAAAGATATATATTTCAGGCACATCTTTCATAAACACCTAGCTTGTGAATACATTCATGATATCAACATTAAAAGATAAGGCAAGAGAGACTTTTACAATAGGTATGTATGAATAGCATTAAAATTACATTAATTTGGGAATGGACTTTTCAGAGAAGGCTCATTTTTTTTAAAGTCTTTGTTACACAAACAAGATCAGAGATTAATCCCCATTGCCAACATTAAAAGGTGTCAGCATAACAGTAAAACCAGTGTTGGAAAAGTGGAAAAAGTAGAATTTTAGGTCTTGCTCATCAACCAATCTAGCAGAATCATCTATGTGTCGATTTTTTAGTCTACCATAGTCTGCCATCTCCAGTTTGAGCTACAACTCTGTCTGAAAGATTAAGTTGAAAAGGTATAATGGAAGAGAAAGATAATCAATATTGACCTCCAGAATCTACATTAACAACCGCATGTATCCCCGACACCTCCTTTAAGTTATCATTTATTTATCCATGTGCTTTAGAATAAATAGTATAGAAGTATAGATTTTATTGTTGCTTTTAATTTATAAATGATTTTTATTGAAAATGGATCCTTCTACCATAGAATCTATCCTGACCACAGTTTCTGTTTGCTCCACTTTTTCCAACTCCCAGGACCACATCTTCTCTCCTACAGATTTACTCCCTCTCAGATTACTCTTCATAAAAGTACAAGACTCCAAGAGAAGAAAACCAAACAAGAACAAATATCTAGATGTGCTTTTATATTTTACCTATATTTAAACATAAGAAAAAAGAAGAAAGAAAAATAATATGTACTCATGAAAATCTTTTGTTTTGTGTCCAAACCTTAATATATATAGGCTTTGAATAAAAATGAAATACTGAGAGGGGAAATCTTAAAACATTGTTTACATAGTATCTAATCTTAGTCCTAAAATTATGTTGATTGTTTAGTCCCTGGGAGCGCGGGATGGTCCAGTTAGTTGATATTGTTCTGTCTACCGGGTTGCAATCCCCTACACCTCCTTCAGTCCTTCCCTTAGCTCTCTCATTTCTTCCAATGAATAAACATCTCCAGGCTCAGTCTGATGATTGTCTGTGAGTATCTGCATCTGTTTTAGTAAGATGCTGGCAGAACTTCGCAGGGCACAGCCACACCAGGCTCCTGCTAGTAAGTGCTTCTTGGCATAGTGTTAGTCCAATGGTCATGTCTGGATGACCGTTCCTTCAGTCTCAGCTCCAATTTTTGTCCCTTACTTTCCTTCAGACAGGAACAATTCTGAGATAAAAATTTTGAGATGGGTGGGTGGCCCCTCCACACAACTGGGAGCGATGTCTCTCTACTGGAGGTGGTCTCTACAGGTTCTATCTCCACTCTGTTAGGTATTTCGGCTAATGTCATGTGAGGGAAGCTTGAGTGGTGAGGCAAGAGTGGGTGTGTGGATGGACAAGCAAACTAATAGAGGCAAAGGTGATGGAGGATGAGATTGGGGGTTGGTGGAGGGGAAACCTGGAAGGATGATACCATTTGAAATGTAAACAAATGAAATGATTAATTAAAAATGTAATATATATGTGTGTATACATACACACACACACACTCACATACACACACACACACACACACACATATATATATATATATATATATATATATATATATATATGATTTTTTTAAATGTGTTGAATTTAGATAATACTGCCTAAGGTCTATATCAATCCAACTTTAGATTAGGGAGATCTAGTCTCTATATTTGTGAACATATGGAATCAGTAGCAATATTCAGAATAATCTCGTTTGTAACAGTGTACAATTGAGATGAGTTAAGAGTAGCTTAAACACAGTGAAGTCAACAGCAAACCTTGTTCTACCATGTTGTTTATTATAATCCTGGTTCCATAAACTGAGATGAAATTATGCAAAATAAAGTTTTAAATAAGATTTAGCATAGTAGAACGATGTACTAGCACAATCACTGGCTGATCTTCCGGTGGGCTGGGGTTCAATTCTTAATACCCAAATCATGATATACATCATTTTTTAAATTTAATACTAGGGAAATGGATGGTCTTTTTTTTCTGGAAAGTCAACTGAGGAGGAAGTTAGCTATATGCTTTCTTTTCTTCTCTGAGCTAGCAGGCTTTGACTTCAGCATCTGGCTCCCAAGTCTTCATTTGATAAAATCAAACTATTGGGATTTTCTTTTAAAATACAACAGTGACTCAAAATAATTGTACATGGAAAGCATTAATCATTGATGGCAGTAATTAAAAATGGAACATATTACTGCATAAGACAAGGACAAATAAACCACATGTTTCCCAATATTAATTTCTACATCTGTAATATAGGTGTGTGTGTGTATGTGTGTGTGTGTGTGTGTGCGCCCACATGCCTGCGTGAGCAGGCACGAGTGTGTGCATGTACATGTGCATGTGTGTGAGACAGAGACAGAGACAGAGTCAGACAGAGAGAAAGAGAGAGAGAGAGATACAGAGAGGGGGAGAGAGAGAGAGAGAGAGAGAGAGAGAATGTATGTATGTGTATGTGGTATGTTTCAGAAGTTTATATGGAAACATTGAACTATAAATGTCACTGCCTAATATTTGGGAGGTCTAAGTTACTCAGTGAAACTTCAATAAAATCTTGGATTATTATTTTTTTCTGTATGAGTTCCATTAACTAAGTATGGCATAGGTTTTGTTAGAATATATTAATTATTTCTGTAAAAAATATATTTATTTAAAATCACTCAGAAATGTAAATATATAAAATTCAGACAATTTCAAAAACCTGTAAGTAGACAAAGCTGAAGAAAAGCTATAGACATTACCTATTACATAAATACATGTGTTTCTCCACCATAGTGTGTATGTTCCGGTTATAGTTTGGGAAACTAAAGCTAAAACATTTACGTTTTATTCTCAGAAAAATAATACTGTCATTTCGATCTCGGTCTTCATTCCACAGTGTTTGGCCCTTAAATTGCGCATAATCATTAAAGCAGTGCAGGAAGCTTCCATCATTACTCTGCAATTTTTAAATGAACAAGGCAAGGAAAGCTGAGTGAATACTTAGATTTGTAGACTCAGCAGTCTCCTCCTTTCCCAACAATTCTAATATAATTGTCTTTCTTCAACTTAACCATAAAACTGAATCAGCACTTATTTTCTGCTATTATGAAGTTTTCGTTACTGTAAGATTCGATTTGTAACAACAACCACTGTTCATTTCCATTTATTTTAGTCAATCATACTCTGTGCTAACTAATTCATATCACAAGGCAAAGACAATGAAAAGACTGTTCATACTAGAAAATTTCAAATGGAGCCCTGGGAAATCCTTAGTGTATCAAAGGGTTACACTAATTTGATTCACAGAAGAAAAAAACTGAGTCATATGCTACAGAATATTTAAACAGCATGTATCAATTTATGGCATTTTAAAGCTAGATTAATAGACTCTTACTTTCTGTTCTATAGACTACAGAGATAGTTGGCATTTAACATTTTGCTCTACACTTTTATGAATAGATCACAGATCATATTATCTGTCATTAATTATAGAGATATACCGAAGGCCCAGAATCTTTTTGCAGATAGACAGTAACACAGAAGTTTTATTTTTCATCACGTGAAAGTTTGTGTTTGAGCATAGGTACAAAGAAAGGGGATATCTTTAGAGCTTTCCATTCAAATGACACATAGGTTCCCCCTGGCAAGCGTTGATCAGTTATGATTGAGACTTCAGAAGGGCCTGGTATGACAGTGTGAACTGATGAATAAATAAGAAATGTGGGTAGATTATTTTCACTGTCTGTTTCCAGTGTACCTTGATAAAATGAATAAAAGTGGAATTAGTTTTATATGCAAAAATAATGATAAAAAGTGTTTTAGTTTTATTGAGGAAATAACTAAGTCCATGTTTTAATCAACACTATCTTCTATTCAACATTAAAATCATGAAATGAGTTACATTTTAAGAACATAACAATATTCTTGCCATGAGTTGGAGAAGACAGAAGTTGATGAATTTGAAGTGGCAAGAGTGAGTTGTTACAGTTACCCTTCAGCAAAAGTTGTGGTTGGATTGTTAAAATTAAAGGTAGTGTGCCACAAACACTGACAGGCCCTGAAGATTGGTGATAGAGTTGTTCCACAAAAGGCAAACCATGCCCATAATTAGTTCCTTCTCCTTATATTTCATCATGGTCCTATGCATGGCATTCAGTGCCACAAAATTCATCACAGCAGCAGATATGGGAAAGAAACCTGGGTGACTTTGTGCATGACCATTCTTTGTTATTGTATAAGGGTAGGTAATGCCTATTCTTCGTTGGTTATCATATATTTAAATTGGCTATACTATACATTTTTGACTATTTTATACATTATATTCCAGATAATTATCACAAGCATCTAAATTAGTCTAGTATTTTGTGTAAAAACTGATCTATTCTCTTCTTAGGGCCATGACTTCTGTTTCTAGTAGTTCCTATTATATGAGCAGTTTACAAGTTTTCTAAAAATCCCTTCATAAAACTTTGAAAAACTTTAAACGCTCAATTATGTAGTTGTAGGTACATATGTGCTGGAGAGCTCACTGTAACATTGCACACATCTCAAAGGGGATGTAACAAGAAATGAACTAACTAGCACAAACTATGCTTCTATCATAGATAGGGGTTGGGTGTCAAGATGTTCCACTTTTAGATAAGAACTATTAACAAAGGATGATTGGTGGATGAGGGAGATTGAGTTTTTTTCATTGCTGTAGCCCCTAACCCCTTTGAAGTTACTTGTGTAGATGAGTCTTCACACATGTACTTCTAGGTAGCATGAGTTAGACTTTTCGTTTGGGGATGGAAAAAGCAGCATATTGAATTGGAGATAAAATTGTTGGGAGGATAAGGAATGAATTAAAGGGGAAAGGTTTGTGGGTTTGATCAAAACACATACAATTTGTATGAAACTCCCAAACAATAAATAAGAAAAATATTTTTAAAATAGGATTTTTCTCCCATATGAATCAAATATTTACTTGAAACATTAAAAAAATATTTTCAAGAATATTAACATACAACATTAAATATGAAAGTTGGATGACAGGTCAGTTGGCAAAATGCTTGTGTGTTAGTCTGAAGATTCAAACTCATAGCCCTAGCATTTTTGTATCAAGGAGTCACTGAGTATAGATGAGGGTTGAAAAAGAAACATCATACAGGCATGCTCAACAGATAATCTTGCTGAACGAGTAGATCCAGTGAGAAACCATGTCTCAAACAAAATGAGAGAAAATATGCTGTACACTCACATCACCCATATACACATACACATGATTATACAATCATGAAACTGCTTCATACAAACACACATTTACATATACACAACACATACATCTGTTTCAAATTTATTAATTTATGGATTAAATTATCTCTTCAACAACTCTGAGGAAAATAAAACACATTTGACATAGGTCATTTATTTCTCAGGTGGGTGATATCTTCCTGCCTTCTTCATTAGAGTGAGCCAGTGCCAATCATTGTGAGCTATACTTTAACATGATCATTTCGTTTTCCAAGAAAAATCTTCTTATGCTTTCAAATGATCTGGCTTATTAACCAATAGAAAACATAACAAATAGAAAGCATGTCATTTCCTCATGACCTATTTGTCTCTTTCTTTTGATAATGACCAAAATCATGATATAGATTCTAACAAATTTCCCTTGGTTATATTATACCATGGCAGACAACAATGGAGTTGCTGGTGTGAGGGAATAAATCCCATCCCACAAACAGAAAGTGGCTGAGTCTCTAACATTTTGCCCTAGATATGTCTCTCTATTTTTTTTTCTGTGATTAAAAATAACAAGACCGAAAGCCAAATGTGTGCGAAAGAATTTGTTTTGTCTCATAGGGCATAGGGGTGAGTTCCTGTGGTGAGTAAATTTGGGTTAGGGTGGCTCAATAATGAAGTTGGTTGAGTTATATTATTCCATCCATGAGGAAGCAGAAAGAACAGGAAGTCGGGTGAGGCTTTTAACACAGTCTGTATCCCGTGCTAATAATCTTCCTCCATTAAGGCAGTTCTTCCTAATCTGTACAAATAGTGGCACCAACTGGGGACCAAGTGTTAAAATAGCTGAGCCAGTGGGGAGAAATTTTCCAGCCAACTACAGTAGTCCCTAGTGAAATCTCAACTTTCCTCTAGGATCTACATCTTTACAGGGTAAATACCATGTCTACACCGCCAAACCCTTGGCACATGGCCCTGGGTGATAAATAGAAAAGAGCATCTGCAGTGAACAAATATCCCTTAGATAGTTGAAAATGTATGAATCAGGAATATTAATCATATATTCAGGATTTTCCTATAAGTTACATAATTCAATCAGGTATTTAAGGGAAAAAAAGGAAAATTGACTGGTGAGCCTCTTAAAAGTGCAAATATCTGAGCTGATATTTAGGCTGAATCATATTTTCTGATAGTAACAAAAGAATTAAAATTCAGTCTCATTTCAGATTCACTACATATTATGACATGAAATTACACTGAGCCTAAATTAAAATACAAGTTAAACTGGAAAACTAAGACATTGATAGAGAGATTTTCTTACAAACAAATCCTTAAATATTATAAAGAATATTTGATCTTGACCTGTCACAAATTGCAATCTAGATAATTAACATTAAAAAATATAACATCTTTTAAATGAATTCCACAGGTCAAATCCTTTAATAATCTAAAATAACTTTTGGTATGTGTTGTACCTATGTTGATAAGGCACATGCTAGTACTATTAAAAAAAAAAAAAGAAGATGCTTTCAATAAATACTTAATGTAAACTTGCATGTAGATACTGAAAATGTGTCCTGCAATCTAAACACAGAAAATACAAATAATGTGAACAAAAGCACCCCTGCCTCAGAGTTTAAAAGCAAGATAAATATACTCACAAAACACTATATATTTCCACTGTAGTTTTTAAAAAACACAAATGCCCAGTGTCTGCATAAATATTAATGTCAAACTTAGATAAAGAAAATACCAAAACAAAACAGAAATCAAATATCGGGTATTTTGCCAAAGCCCTTGTTAATAATTTCTCCTTTTCCCACTGGGAGTCATCAGATAGAATATTCCTGTTGGTGATATTCCAAAATATGTGTAAAAGACTACATTAAAATGAAACAGTGATGAATCTTTTAGTTGAAATATCATTCAAGTATAAAACATATCCTATAATATGCTCATTGAATTTCTAACAATTATTTTCAAGATTTGTTTTAATGATGTTATTCCTTTGGAATAAATAAACTGGTCTTGTGCACTTTAAGATCTATTATTCTAACATGGCTCTCAGCTTAGTAAGATCTTCATTCCCAGAATTTTCTAATTATTTCTACTGAATTTTAGCTAAAATAAATTCCTTTAGCTTAGTAACTCATGACCATTGAATTATCTGAAGCTAAATTATGTAGGTACATGGATGATATAGTTTTATATTTAATGCTGAAGTCCCTTTCATTATACAACTCCAGAATTGATTGTTAAACCCTGACAAAGATAATAAACACCCCTAATTACAAAGAAGCTCTGTCTCCACAAGGTACTATTCTCCTCTTAAAGGAATTTATGTGCTTTTCCAGGCAGATAGATTTGCTCTGCCTCTTAGCCTGACATAAATTATTTTTATATCAATCTTTCAGAGAAGAGAGTGTCCTCTGAGTGATAGCTATGGGGAGTACAGTACCTCTGGGAGAAGGAAATTAATTTGTCTCATTATTTTCTATATCTCACTACTCCCTAAGTCTCAGCACAGCTCAGAAACTTATAGTGAAACTCTAAGCCCCAACAGTTAAGATTTGTGAGCAGATATCATTAAAGAGCAAGGCTCCTTAAAATAAGGCTGGCTGTTGGGAATTGAAAGCAAAGAAAAAAGAAGAAAGGAATCCAACTAGGAGAGATATTTAATCCAGCTTCATTATTTTTACTGTGACACAATTTTATCACCATGTTATTTGCCTAGAAATTGCAAAATATTAGACACCTCATTAGGGAACTAAAATGTACTATTGCCTTATAGGCAAGAAGGAGTTCGTTTTTCAAAGAAAAAAGAAAAGAATCCCTCAAATCTCACTAATAAATAAACAAAACCTATATTTTGAATTGGTTTACATGCATTCCTTTGTAGAGGAGTTTTAATTCAGCAACATGACTGCTCTGGCAAGCGATCACATTCAAACAGATTCTAGGTCTGTATAATATGGTTAGAATGCAGACAGGCTCTGGACTAGTGTATGATCTGGCCATGATAGTAACATAGCCTTAGCTACACACTTTAATCTCTAATAATGAATATATAGTTAGTTTGCAGAGGAAGTAGTCATGATTCAATATGACAACTGATATAGAAGCAGAAAAATAGACAAGTCAGAGAAAGATTTGATAGAATGAGTCAGAGATAGAATATGTCCAGCTCTCATGAGACAGACAAGAAAGAGGTAATTTAAGAAAGCAGCTCAGATATGTGTGTGTGTGTGTGTGTGTGTGTGTGTGTGTGTGTGTGTGTGTGTGTGTGTGTGTGTGTAGGTAGATAGAAGATAGATAGATAGATAGATAGATAGATAGATAGATAGATAGATAGATGGATGGATGGATGGATGGATGGATGGATAGATAGATAGATAGATAGATAGATAGATAGATAGATAGATAGATAGATAGATAGATGATGTATAGATAAATAGATGATAGATATGAAGGACGCAGTTTTAGCAGGACAGTTTTACAGAGACAGATTGCAAGTAGAGACAGCATGAACCAGGGAATGAGAAGGACCCAGAAGATTAGAGCAGCTTGACAGTATTAGTCTGAGGCCAAGCAGAACTATTAGTCAGAGTCTGTCAGAAACCAGTTTGACACAGTAAGTCTGAAGAAGAGTGTTATCCAGAAAAGCTAAGTTCAACCAGCCAGCAAGAGTTCAGAACGAGGTATCTAGAAAGGGTGAGATTATTAAGCAGTTAGCATCTGAGACAACAATTATATCTTTCAAATAGACCAAATTTTACATTTCTTAATTCCTGCATAAATTTTTTAATGATGCTAGATTTTAGGTGGTTGAAATAGACAGCTATATCTATAAACTATATTCCTTTATTAACATTACATCAGTGTTATCACATTTCAAATTTGGAAAAGGTCATTTCCAATATTGATGTTAAAAGATCATCTTTGTGGCATTTGCTAGATTATTTACATAGATAATTAATGAATTAATAATTAAGCATAAGCATTCAGAGATTAGAGAAATTTCCTAGATAATATGTATTATGTGAATTACTAAAATGATAATAATTTCTAGTATTAAAAATTCAAGTAATATAACAAGAAATTCTATAAGTTAACTAGAGCAAAATACATTTACAAACTCTATGTTTAATACACAGTATCATAGAATTGTATAGATTATAGTAACTGATTTGTAAAAATAATTCAATGAATCTTTAGAATTAATAAATGGCAGAATTTTCAGATGCATATTCTGTGAAAGAATATGTGAATTTATAAAGACTTTAATTCATTTTGAAGCTTTTAAAATACAGACAGTTTAATCATACTAAAGGATAGAAGTTAAATTCACAGAATCATTTCATTTTTACAAGTCATTTAAATACTGAAATGTACTGATTGTTGCATCTACTTCTGGCTGAGCATTGAGACATCCTATCACAAAACCAGGATTCATTCCCACCTGAATGAGTAAGTTCTTAAGTAGGAAAAATAAGATTCCTTCCTCATCTTATTTGGATGACATGAGGAATCCATAAGCACGAGCAGGATTTTTTTAAATTTTATTTTAATTAGGTATTTTCTTCAAGTACATTTCCAGTGCTACCCCAAAAGTCCCCCATACCCTCCCCCTCCACTTCCCTACTCCCCCACTCCCACTTCTTGGCCATGACGTTCCCCTGTACTGAGGAATATAAAGTTTGCAAGACCAATGGGCCTCTCTTTCCACTGATGGCCGACTAGGCCATCTTCTGATACATATGCAGCTAGAGACATGAGCTCTGGGGTGTACTGGTTAGTTCATATTGTTGTTCCACCAATAGGGTTGTAGACCCCTTTAGCTCCTTGGATACTTTCTCTAGCTCCTCCATTGGGGACCCTGTGATTCATCCAATATCTGACTGTGAGCATCCACTTCTGTGTTTGCCAGGCCCGGCATAGTCTCACAAGAGACAGCTATATCTGGGTCCTTTCAGCAAAATCTTGCTAGTGTATGCAATGACGTCAGCGTTTGGAAGCTGATTATGGGATGGATCCCCGGATATGGCAGTCTCTAGATGGTCCATCCTTTCATCTCAGCTCCAAACTTTGCCTTTGTGACTCCTTCCATGGGTGTTTTGTTCCCAATTTTAAGAAGGGGCCAACTGTTTAAAAAGACAGTTTGAAGAGCCCAACAACTCCTTTCAGTTGAAAAGGAACAAAAATCTCTTTGTCATCATTGAGGCCCACCAGCTCTTCACCTGTGGGTTTGCCATAGTATCCCTGTATCATAGTATAGATTTGACCTTTCTCCTTTGGACTAGGCCTGATGATCAGAAAGTAATTTCTTAGTAAAGTCCAAAGAGAAGATACTGTCATTGACAGAAAGAGAGCTAGACAGTTAAATTAGGTAATTCAAAATTGAGACGAACTCTTTAAAGACCACTGAGTTTTACAATCAGCTGACTATGAGTGAGAGGAGTTTCTTTTATATACATGAAGTACTTATTAAATCCCAATGGCAAAATGGAAAGAGACAGTGAAGGAAATCTTTCTTATAAATGAAGAACACATTATACAACTGAGAAGAGAGTAGGAATTAATATATTTATCAGCCATTCTGTTTTTGTAAATATTAGACTAGTGGGAAAGATGAGAGAATTCTTGTTGTGTGTGTGTCCCATACAATTTCCATAAAAGAACATAACGTTTCCTTTAAGAGCAGGTAAGTTCCTGAGTGATATAATTGTAGCAGTGTATCATTTGGAGTTTTGCCTGAGACAGCTAAGTCCCTGTAAACTCATCTATGGATTTCTTCATCTCATTGAGTATATATTGACAATTTTCCTTCAGATTCATCCCTATGTAAAGAAATTTCTAGCTAATAATCTTTTATCAGTGGATTATTTAGACATCAGATCACTATCCTCTGTCTTCTACAAACATCACTAAATTGAATAAACAAACTTATTTTAATATTCATAAAAGAGGAAGTCTATTCTATTTAGAAACTCTTTATGAGATTTATAAACCATTTAACTGCTCAGAGAGAAAAAGAGAAGAAAAAACTGTAATTTTATCACTTAGAAAAAAATACACCTTTTTTTGCCCTCCAGAATTTTCATGAACACAACAGGTGATGCAATGACTGAACAGTTAGCTGTCTTAATCTATGCATTTCATAAAAATGAATATTAAAGATAAATATAATATATATGTAATTATTATATGTTGCATTTAGAAGTAAGTGTGTGAGACAGAAGTATAAAATTGGTCTTAATTTTCCTCAGTAAACTTTCATAAGTTGGAAATTCTTGTATAGAAAAATTGTTTCCCTGGTAACTACCCACAGTAGTTCCATATGACAAATGTGGTGTTACCACCACCCAGTGACATATTTCAGAAGAGTCTGAGTCCTTATTCGTAAAACATGTTATGCAGAAATCGATGTAAAAGCTGTGAAAACATACACACAAAGTCTAAAAAGTCTCTTCATTTGTGTGCTTGGAGTTAATACTTGTCTACCTCAGTACATCAACTGTGAATAAACAAAGAGCTGTCTTAGATTAGTTAACAGCCTTAATAAAATTCTGTCCTCCGTCAACACTTCTCCCTTTCCCCTTCAGGGCTTTTTTAGAAGGTAGCGTGCTTGCAATTCTATTATATGGCAGGAATTCATAGAATGCATTACTACATCTTTCCATTTTTTTTTCTTTAATTTTGATCTGTGAGATAATTTACTATGTGATGTAAAATATAAGAGAAAATGTAAGAAGAAAAATGAGCTGCATGTTTTAAGTTCATTTAAGAGATGAAGGGATCAAAACAAGATATTTCAGCTGAGTTGAAGGAATAAAGTCGATATTGCTTGTTGATTAAGGCTCAATGAAGACTGATTTAGAAGTTAATGTAATTACAATGCCCTTACTCACCAATAGGAATGCAAGTTTGATATGGAGAAAATCTGCGGCTCCAGGGCTTCCTCCAAGTTATGAAATAATGGCTAGAAGAGAGTAGCATTTAATTAGATGCTTCCTTTCTGTAAATTACTTAATTTCTTCTGAAAAGAAGAGAGCCTGTAGCTAAGGTTCACTTTGATTTTATATACACTGAAAGCAAATTTATTTTGATGAACTTAGTAAATTTAGCCTGCAAGAAAATGTCTGTGCACAAAAGTGAGAAACAACCTCTATATTCTAAAAATACCATTAGTAATTTATGTTGTTGCTTCTGATTAAATTTTCAAGCATCTGAGAGGTTGAAAATATTCAATTAAGATAACATTAATGAAAAAGTGTCTTTCTTAAGTAGAAGATTAAAGATGATTACCTCATTTTCAAACAGCTTTGATTACAAAATTAACAATCTAATTTTAATTGTAATATTATTATGTTTTGTTTTATTTGGAATATGAAATTTTAGCACACATACCATCTTGCTTCATATAGTTCCTCTTCTGTGAAGACAAATTGAAAGACAGTTTAGATTTGTAGGTTTCTAAATTAAACTGATGAAATGGATTGAGTTAAGGGATTTTCCTTTGAGAACGTTGCAGAAGCTTCATGAATAAGTCTCAGGATTTCTATGTCTTTTCAGTTAATCATCATGTTTCATGATTTATCAGTAGATATTCAGACACAGAGAAAATATATCTTCTTATGAGTTTTTAAAAAGAAATATGCACTGAGTTGATGTGAATTGTTCCACATGCAGAACGATATCCATGCAATTCTGTGGCAAATTATTCTGGTTGCACTTAAGGATTAAAACAATGTAGAATAATCATTGAATGTCTTCCTCTGAGGTAAATCTGAGGACAAAATTGATGGAATGTTGTCTTACACTTGTCAACATTGTCCACCAGCTACTGACTCATCTTATGGAATGTTGATAGGAAATTAAAAAAAAATAATTCAATAATTTATTTATTTATTTTACATTCTGATCTCAGTGTCCCCCTCCTCTTTCTTCTCCTCTCATAGGGGGGTTCTGGTTGATTGATGTTGTTGTTCTTCCTATGGGGTTGCAAACCCCTTCAATCCTTGCTCTGACTTCTCTATTGGGGTCCCTATGCTCAGTCCAATATTTGGCTGTGTGCATTTTCATCTGTATTGGTCAGGCTCTGGCAAAGCTTCTCATGGAACATCTATACCAGGCTCCTGTCATCAAGGAATTCTTGGCATCAGCAATAGTGTCTGGGTTTGGTGTCTACAGATAGGATGGATCCCTAGGTAGGGTAGTTTTTGGATGGCTTTTCCTTATCATTTTCAAAAAGCTATTTACACCAAAATAAAATCTCATTGAAACAGAAGAAATGAAAAAAATCATTCAGTATAGTGACTGAGAATATGAGTTTAGAATTTGAGCCCCCCCCATACACACACATACAGAGCAACATTGCATGCCTGTTATCCCAGCAATGAAGGGCACAGAGACAGAAGTATCTTTCACACTTCTTGGCCCCAAGGTTCAGCGAGAGACCCTTTCTCTACGTGCAATTTTGAGGTACATTGAAGTAGGCACTTGAGAGTGAGCACTGGTCACTACATATATGTATCCATATGCCTATATGCAAATAGGCACACAACCTTGCCCATTAGTGCAGCTATACCACACAGACACAAACACACACACATACATACACACAAATATATACAGAGTGAAATAAAGTATAACTTCTATAGACATATTGTATCATGAGCTATAGTGATAAAATATTGCTACTAAAAGCCAGCACGAGTTACAAAATCAACTTTATTAAACCTAATTTTAGATAGCATGAACCTCACATTTTTTCATCAAAATTCCTTGCCCTTGTTTTATTGTGTGAGGAATAATTTAAAATATGTAGCTACAATCAAGCTGAAATTATCTATTGCAGTAACTGGAGCACTGAGCAATAATATAAAAAGCTATTATGCCACACTTAATTTAATAAGCATTGCTTATAACCTTCACTTCTTATTAGGGGCACAACATCATTATGTGTAACCATCAAGAATACACTGTTTCAAAATTAGCAATTACTTATTTGTTTTTAATTGCATACCTGTTCCTTACACAGCGAATGAGTTTTAATATCAGAGTAATATATTGGATAAACACCCCATAAAAACACCCCAGGAACTCCAAGCAATGGCAAGAATCTTTGCAAACTTTACTTAAGTTTACAGTTAGATTTTACCCTCTACTATATAAATAGCAGCCTTCTCCTTTGCACTACAAACCTGTCACGTCTCATAAACTTGGCTGACTGAATTGAGTGGATGGGAAACCTCCAAGGATACACACTGACTGCTGTAAGTGGGATCAGTGATTCAGAGAAGTTCACTCGTAAATACTTTTCCAAAGTTCCAGCTTTGTGTTGGTAGATTTCAGGATATGGAAAGGGCTATTAAGTTAGTTCCTGTCTCTATTTTAGTACTTACAGCTGTTCTGAGCTCTTTCTCAATATACCCATAAAAATAATAGTTTTCTGGCCAAAGTCCAGTCCAAAGAAAAATCTTAACCACTCTAAATCCTCCCTGCACTTAAACATGGATAAAAACTTTCAGTCTCTCTCTAATACCTGCTGCTAAGTTGCCTAACTCTCTGACACTGGTGCAAGCAAGCAAGAGTGTATAGCTCCACAGAAATAGTGCACTTACAAAATCCCTGAAGGATTTGGACTAAATAGAAGGTCTGAGTAAAAATGGAAAATGGGGAAAGAAAAAATATAGAATCTGTGTTGATGCCTCTATACCTGTGCAGGTGCAAAGCTCTAGGAAGCCAAGAAGAGCAGCAGCATTTAGATGGTGGGTGTTAATTCAAGAAAACACATGGTAATGAGGGCATTTAAAGTCTGAGTTCACAAACTCAACTGAGATCAGGGTTAGCAACTCATTCAAAACTGGAAATAAGACCAGGTGTAAGTAAATATTCATTGGTGGAACCGAAGAGCTTAGCTAACTTAACAAAGTTATAGATATATTAATTGCATTTTTAACTTTTTCAGGCCTAAAAGAAAAAAACCTACAGTTTATTGTGGCTCATAAGGCACTCATTTAGAACTTGTTTTAATGTTTTTCCTTCCTTCCTTCCTTCCTTCCTTCCTTCCTTCCTTCCTTCCTTCCTTCCTTCCTTCCTTCCTTCCTTCCTTCCTTCCTTCCTTCCTTCCTTTCTTTCTTTCTTTCTTTCTTTCTTTCTTTCTTTCTTTCTTTCTTTCTTTCTTTCTTTCTTTCTTTCTCTTTCTCTCTTCTTTCTTTGTTTTCTCCTTTTACTTTTCCTGGCTCTGTTATTTTTTGTCATCTTTCCTCTTTATGAGTTGCTTGAAAGTTCACAATGCCTCATGATTTAAGTCTCATGTATCTCATTTGTGGGTCATTCTTGTCTTCACAAAGAGCCTGGACCGTTCTAAATAACCTAGTGATGTTCTGTGCTATTGTGTGTACAGTTCAGCTGGAATATTATAGAGGCAAAGCTTTAAAGGTTTTTCAGTAGAAATCCTTATTGCATGGAGCAGGCTTAATGTAGTGTTTGTTTGCTTGTTTGTTTGTTTATATTTAGACACAAGCTCCAAAGTCCGTGCTCTTGGTTCTTTCCATATCAAATATTAAATTTAATACTCACACACAAAATCCACATGAACTCTACATTTCCACCTAGTTTCTGCACCCCCAGGCACACACCTAGCTTCTGCCTCCAAACCACCTTAGCATAGACAATTGCAATAGAAAATGCATATACTGAAATTCATCAAGTGATGATTGCTATTCCTCAGAAGTAAAGTAAATACAAATTTTAAGATAGAAAAGCCCAAAAAAGAGGTGGTACCTATATTATCTGACAGATCATTCAGCTAGAGATTTTTACTTCTTAGTATATAAATGGAAAAAGTTCAAAGAATATATATTTACTACTAATAATGTCAGACAAAAGAATCAATTATCATCACATGTACACACACACAGCTGAGAAAGAATTATTTGCATCTTTTGAGTAAGGAAACAAGACAAAATATATGTAAATAAATGTAAAAAATGATGATTTAAAGTATAATTTAAATTTCAGCTGGTGGGCGATTTCAGCATTATACTTTTAATAAATAAATTTAAAAATTGAATATCAATAACAAAAATTGTGTAAAATCATCTATTTATGTCAAGAAATGGATTCATTATTTCAAAGGTTATATGATAAAGGTGGAGATACAGTTACATAGGTAAAGTTTTTTCTTTGCAAGCTTAAACACTATAGGTCAGTTATCAGAACTCAGTAAAAAAAAAAAATTGTGAGTGGTCCACGCTTAGAATCAAATCACTGGGGATAGAAAGATATAGGCTTATAAGCCAATTGCAGTTAGTCTAGAGTTCTGAGTTCCATATCAGGGAGAGAATCTCAATCTCTTTCTCTGTCTCTCTCTCTCTCTCTCTCTCTGTCTCTCTCTCCACTCCTTCCCTCAAGACACACACGCACACACACACACAAACCTAAACACATACATGTTAGCACATATGCACAATTTCTCAATGGAGAAAAAGAGGACAGTAATATAATTAATACACTCATTAAATTTCCACATAAACCTAATTTATGTTATGAGTTATAAGTTTCATTGGTTAGGGCAAAACCAGAAAATGTAAAAATAAAATGTTATCTAAATGAATGTCATTTCTGCTAACATACTCTAAGATGGAAATGACTTGACCTCCCATGTCGGCATAATTGTACAAATGGAATATATTTTAAAGAAATAACCATGTAATTGATTTTGATTATAGACACTACAATGTGTTTCATGTGAGAATCAGCCTTGCCAAGGATATAATTTACTTATTTATTATTTTTTAAAACCTTAATGAAGTTACTAAGGTATCTTAATCTTCAAGTTTTAAAGTTTCACGTAATAGAAGTTGGCTCAGGCTGATAAAGGACAAAGGGCTATTGTTTGAAGACATAGTGCTGAGAATATTTCCCAGAAGAATGAAGAACAAGGTTTAGGGATCAAAGTCAGACCAGCCCCCAACAAAACCGTTAATCAGTCAGAGAAAATGACTTCATGCTGTCTCTCAGCCCCAGCTGTTATAGATGCTGTCTCTCAACAGCAGCTGCTGTGGCATCAGCAGGGACCTTGGACCTTTCCTTGCCATGGCACCAATGCACCTGTCATGCAGGGGAATCAGATGTCAAGATGCAGCTGTTGTCACCTGCTGGGGAATGATTCTGCAGGTGCTTAGAGTTTTATGCTAATATTTTCTTTATCAAGTTGGTAAAAAGAAAAGTTTGAGTGCTTTACTTTTTAAAATGTTTTATAGGAACCCAAAACAAGAGTGGCTAGAATTTTATCTTAGAATTGATTTAGTAGTTCTCCACTCAGTATAATTTAATACATGCTATTTTTGCTTACTTTTAACTTTAAGAATATATCCACATGCATTACAACTTCTTGTTGCTCTAAGTTCATCAAGAGTATATGATCTAGTTTTCAAACGCATAGGATCCTATAACTATCTATTATTTTGTTTCTACTGTTTTAGATGAAGTCATTTCTCTAGATGGGTCTTTAAACTCACTTGATAGTTTTCACTTGCACTATTACATTTTACATAACCAATATTTAATATTATAATTACTATATTGTGAAAGTCTGTTATAGAAAAGGGAACTGTAAGATACATGGGCTACTGCTATACTTGATACAATTGTAGTTGATGAAATATATAAATGTAGGTAATTCTAAAAAATATTCTTAATACTATACAAAGCAAATAAAAGCATATGATAATATAATGTATAAAAGGAATTGTGTTTTCATATGGCGTTTTGAGTGAGGTGGCCCCTAGAGGCTCATTTACTTAAATGCTTGGACTCTAATTAGTGGAATTACTTTGAAAAGATTAGGAGTTTAGGAGACATGATATGGTTAGTGGAAGTGTGTCACTGCAAATGGGCTTGGAGGTTTCAAATACACCAGTGAGTCCCTATTACTTCTCTCTGTTTTGCTTCTTAATTGCCAAAGAGATATAAGCTCTCAGCTAGTCTTCCAGATCTATTGTTTCCCTTCCAGGTCTTTGGTCTTCCCTCCAGAAACCTCTATCCCTTGCCCCTCCCCTTTTCCTCTAAGAGGTTGCTCCCCCACCCACCCACTTCTAGTTAGCTGTTCTTGCATACCTCTACCCTGGGGCTTTAATACACCACAGAGCCAGGGCCTCCCCTCCCAGTTATGCTAGATAAGGCAGTCCTTTGGTACTTAATAGAGCTGGTGCCAGGGACCCATTCATGTTTACTCTTTCCTTAGCTCTGGAGTGTCTGGTTAGTTGATACTGTGTTCTTTCTATAATGTTGCAATTCCCTTCATCTCCTTCAGTCCTTCCCTTCCTTTGTATCCCCAGGAATCCAAAAGATTCTGATGGTTGGCTGTGAGTATCTGCATCTATATTAATCAAGTACTGGCATAGCCACTCAGAGGACAGCCATGCCAGACTTTAACTGTTAGGGAGGTGTTCAAGGTTTAAATAGTAATCGTTAATGACAGAAATATAGTATTTTTGCAAAGAATGAGAAAAATGCGTTCTGAGATATTGGTTTTTCATTTCTTAATTCAAATAATTAAATATAGGTAAATTACCTCTAACAATTCCTTAATTTCTATAAAAATGAGAGTGAAGCTAGGAGAAAAATGCAGAGATCTGCAAAACAGACCAGCATTACAGTTCTATACTAACAAAACCTATGTAACAGTATAGCAGACAACCTCAGCAGGAAGCAACTGGAACCACTTACCAGTCAGCCCTATTAACAGTGCATTGAGTATAATCATAAATCAACAGCCTAGGAGCCTCTTTGTAATATGGTTTTAAGCTTATTTTAAGAAATGGAGGTAAGATAGATCTGTGAGAAGTTTGGAAGAAATATGATCAAATTACATTGTATGCATATATAAATTCTCAAAGACTTAACAAATAAAAATATTGCTTAACATTCAGAAAACTAGCCTTTTTCTTCCGGTGGTATCTCACATCATTTGAAGACAATTTATTTAATGTAGTCAAAGTTTATTAACTTTGAATTCTTTATTTAGGTCAATAAATTTTCTTTCATATATTGTGGTTAGACTCTAGTATCTACAGTTTCCATGTATATTTTTGTATACCTGTAGCTATCTTAAAGGAACTTCACTAATGGTGGTATGCATTGACACTGGGTTCCAACTGCATTCTCAGTGTTGGCTTTATAAAAGTAAACATTTGCCTCTTAATGAATTGTGTGTGCGTGCGTAGTGTGTGTGGTTGTGTGTGTGTGTGTGTATGCGTACACACACTGTTAGGTTTGGTTGGTCAAGGACTCCAAAGAGACATTTGTAGGAAGAACCTTTCCTTTTCTTGGCTGACTTCCATATAGCTGTCCTAAGCCCTTGCCCGTGTTTCATAGGACAGGCATGGCATCTACAATATCTACATTCAGTAGATCAATATTGCCCTTTAAACCTTTGGCAAGGCCTCCTTTAACTTCATCTTAAATATGATAATATGGAAGGTAAGGGCTTCATGATATGAAAAATTAGGGGATAATAAGACTAGTTGCTTTTAGCACAATCTTGCTTTTGTCTCTTGTATAGGATTCAGAAGTATTTTATTTAGAACTTTCTACCTTTGTATATTTCAAGTATAATAATTATATTGGGTCAATTAATGAACTTTGTCATACATTTAAGTATTTTAAAGAAATGCAATGTTCCTGGATGTTTTTCATATGAACTTTTTCAGTCAATTTTTAAAATAAACTTTCTCCAAAAATATTCCTGGTGGTTTTTACCTACTATTTAGATATACAGCAGTGGCAATCTCCATTTAACTACATCATAGAGTTTTAGATTGGGACTACCATACTAGTTTCAAATCCCCTGCAGGAACATGTGGATTTTATTTAGGAATCCCTAGGAGAAGATCATTAGGAGTTAACATGACTCTCTCTGTAGAAGAATTTATTTCAGTTCAAGCAATCAGTCTGCCCTTTTCAGATCCCATTTATGGGTCTAGACTTAAATCTCAGGGCTCTGATCTTGGCAAAACCCCTTCTGTTGTCTCCTATGCTCTGTGCAAATAGCTCATTAAAGTCTCCACTCCTGGCCATCAGGGAGAGACAAGCATTCTCAAAGGGTAGACTAGTATTACTGCTTTCTAATTCTTGCAGATTAACGCTTTTTCTTGAAGGCTTCAACCTTTAGGAATTAATTTCATTTTCATTTGCATAGACTAAAAGTACATTTAACATAGTTTATTCCTGATTTAAAAGGCATTTTTTCTGACTTAATTCATCCTAGTGCCCTACTTACATGAAGTTTATTTGTGTATTTTTTTTTGCACCTCAATTTCAATTATTTTATTGCTTTGTACCTTTCTTTTAAAACACAAACAATATTGATGTAAACCTAGTTTTATACCTAGTATTTGAAAAATATGTCACTTGAACCAATATACACATATCCAGGTACTTGATTAAAAACTGTGTATTAAAATATGCATTGCTCATATTTGTAGAATTAGGAATCAATGACACATGTTAAGGACTTATTGAAAAAAACCTAAATATGTGGCAACATTTGCATATTTTCTTTCAAGACATTATTGTGAATAATCAAAACAAAACAATGAGTCCTTCATGATTGCTCATTGAATAAGTGAATTTGCAAAATAGATAAAAATAAGCAGGTATACTGAAGAAATTCTCAACTCTTGTATAGTCTTTTATTATGTCATCTTCTGATACCTGTCTTTGAAATCAAATTTATACAAAATATATCATTAATTTCTGAAATAGAATGAAGGAAAATTAGTCTACTATATGATATTTCCAACTCAACATACTCATTTTAATTTGGCCAAAAGATGATATACTTTGATATTGCTAGTCAATTATTTTGAATCTAGAGATAACTTATTCATCGATTTGTTTTTTTTTTCTTTTATATTAGTTTCAATTGCATTGTTTGGCAATGTTATTGTTTTATGTTGTGTTTACTATTAGTCTGGTTAAGTACTATACATTATCATATGGTCTTGTTATTTTCATGCTAATAATTACTAATTGCCATTTATCATAGTGAACAGGGAAACTTGTATTCAAATTGTGATTATATTTTCAACAATGAAACAACAGCTTTTAATCAGAAGCCTGTCTGCACACACCATACATAAATAAATGTGGTCCTGTTAATTATTTTATACCATTTCTATACTGTAGATCCTGTGTAGATAACTTTTTACCTACTTGGTTTTTGTTATGTTCTTGAACAAAAACTGCTTATGAATACTTTATTTAAGCATGAGGATATGGTCCAAAGAAATGGTTTAGCAATTTAAAGGACTTTCCATAGTTTAAGAGGATCTGATATTAGTTCCTAACATCTACATAGAGGTCTACAACCCATCTTTCAGGGGATACAAAGTATTTTCCCAGGAGACTCACACATACAAATAAAATAAATATTTTTTTAAAAAATAAATACACATCTAAGACTAAAATCTACTGTAAAAATGAAAGAGAAAAAGTGTCCTTTGTCTTACTGTATGCTGCTTACTGTTCAAGAAAGATTATCTTCTGTTCACTCATTTACCTGAAAAATTTATAATTTCAATTGTCTTTACAGCTGAATGATTAATCAATGTTTATGCATAGCACATTTTCATTATCCATTCATGAATGCACTAAAATCCATATGGTTTAAGGTTGTGCATTTCAAAATAGAATGGTTTGAACACAGGTTATTTGAGAAATGGGCTTATGTAAGTTGGCTGTGGGATTGGAAGGCACAGTAGTAAAAGGAGGACACAGAGGAATGAATAACAATATATACATTATAAACATCCATGTAGAAACTTATTATTGTAGAAACACACACACACACACACACACATATATATATATATATGCATATATGTGAATATATAAGTATAGAAACACAAATATATGTGAGTGTAGAAATATATATGTATGTATATGTGAATATGCATATATATGAATATGCTTATATATGAGTATGCATATATATGTGTGTGTATATATATGTATATATATATGAATTGCACTATAAGAGGAGGCAGACCTATTAGATACCATAGGTTATCAAATAAAGGCTTAGTGCACAGTTCTGAGGTACAACTTTTTTTTTAATTTTTAATATTTTTATTACATATTTTTCTCAATTACATTTCCAATGCTATCCCAAAAGTCCCCCATAGCGCCCCCCTCTTCCCTACCCACCCATTCCCATTCTTTTGGCCCTGGCATTCCCCTATATTGGGGCATATAAAGTTTGCAAGTCCAATGGGCCTCTCTTTCCAGTGATGGCCGACTAGGCCATCTTTCGATACATATACAGCTAGAGACAAGAGCTCCGGGGTTCTGGTTAGTACATCATGTTGTTCCAATAATAGGGTTGCAGATCCCTTTAGCTCCTTGGGTACTTTCTCTAGCTTCTCCATTGGGAGCCCTGTGATACATCCAATAGCTGACTGTGAACATCCACTCCTGTGTTTGCTAGGCCCCGGCATCGTCTCACAAGAGACAGCTATATTTGGGTCCTTTCAGCAAAATCTTGCTAGTGTATGCAATGGTGTCAGCGTTTAGAAGCTGATTATGGGATGGATCCCTGGATACGGCAGTTTCTAAATGGTCCATCCTTGCCCTCGGATCATGAGGGCAAATCTAAGATTCAGGATTCTCAGCAAATTATTTATCAGCAAATTAGCTGAGTATTTCAAATTCTGTTTCTTAAAATCATATTTTGTTTGAACTAAGTCATAATTCAATGGCAGACATTCTATTAAGGTTGAGAATTTGACCTATTTTTGCCTTTTTAATTTATTATTTTATTTTTATTTTTTGAGACAAATACTCATGTATACTTTCCTGGCCTTGAACTAGTTAAATAGCCAAGAAAATTGATGATAAGTTTCTCCATGCTAGGTTATACAGCACTAGGGTTAGAGCCTGGGCTTCATGTATACTTTGCAAACAGTTTATTTGCACTCATAATCTTGAACCTCATTATCAATAAAATTAAGTGGTGTGTACCATTCTTTGCTTTACTGCACTTTCTCTCCATGGAATTTCTATCAAGCTTTTATGGCCAAGAATATGCTCTAGGTTTTGAACATTCTACAGTACAGTTGAGGAGTAATGAATGCTCAATTCTTCATAGTCTTTCACTGAGTTGTTGATAGTTAAGGAAGAGACATCTGATAATTTAGGACTTTTTGTACTCACGTTTTCTTAAAATGCCTAAAATAACTTTTATTTTTGCTAGAATTGTCATACCATTTTACCAAACATGAAAAATATCTGAATTGTTCTGCAGTCTTCTGCCAGAATTTAACAAACCTGCATTTTCTACCACAGTTACATGTTGTTTTGTCATCTGACAGGCAAGTGAGCCAACACAAAAGCACACTCTGGAGGATCCTTCCTTAAAGAACTTCTATCATTAATTTCTATAATGTGGTCTGAATAGGGAAAAGTATTGGGGACTTTGGTATCTATAAATATCAAATATCAGGATTTCAGGAAAAAGGCCTGAAGGAAGCACAAGATGAGCTTTAACATGTATAGAATTTGGATTGCAGCAAGCTTCAAATGGTGCCACGAGGCTTCCTACTTCTAGGTTCTAGCAGAACATCTTTCTGAGGTTCCCTGTTTAAGGTGGGAGAACAAATCTCTTGTCTAGTCAAACCAAGTAACCATTTACATATAGGTTATTGCTATAAAAGAGATAAACTGGGAAAACACTTTTTTTCTGTCTATATAACAAATAGGTAAGTAATATGTAAGAAGAAATCTGGATTCAATGAGGCCGTACAAGTAACCAGAATATTCATAACTAGTCAAGTCTAGTATGTTGGAGTAACACAAAAATAGTTTATTGAAATATATCATCAATTAATTAAATCGATGATTTAAATTTAACTTAAATCATTAAATTAAAGCTATGACTGGATCAAATTAAAACAAAAGTGAATGTAGGCACTAAACAATAAACCATGGAATGGTAAATGGGAAGACTTATATAAGGAACAGTCTGAATAGAATTAAGGTTCTATTGCAACACTATGGTGCCACCAATAAAACAGAATTTAAAGAAAATCATTTTCATTTGACTGGACATTTGTTTTTTAATAGAAGCTGAAAGATTTCCATAAAGGAGATGATCTTAATCAATCACTGAAGACATAGAAGAGGCAGGAAGACCTATTTCATTTCAGAGCTATGCTAACTAAATTTGTGGTTAATATCATAACTAGAAAAATATGTTACAATGAATGCTTTCTCTTACTTTTACAGAGAAAGAAGAAATAAGCACTGAAACTTAGATTTTGAAATTAAATAAGAACACAGATGAAGATAACACCTGTATAAATCCCCTATAGTATCGAAAACCTTACATTCAAGAAGCACAGACTTTCATGATAATTCTAATATTGACTTTGCGGTAAAGCTGACCCTGCAGCTGTGACACAGAATACCCTGGGTCACATAGCAATGCCCTGTGGGATTTCCAGAGTCTGCAGTGGCAGACCTCATTCTCTTCTCTGGGTAGTTCAAATATTACAACCATTAACTTTGTTTGTGCATGCACCACATCTTATTAATGTGACAAGATCAATATATGATGCTGGGATTTATAATGCTCAAATTTGACACAGAGCTCAAATAAAGTGATTACTTATCTTAGTCTTCAGCAAAGTTATGTATACTGAATTCAATTATTTGAATAAACAAGTGATATATCTATCAACATATTTTTTGTGTGTTTTCATGTACTAATTTTCAAAACCAACATTAACCCAATTGTTTTCTATTGTAAATCCAATGTTATCTCATTTTCAGAAATAAAAAAAATAAGTAAGTTGAACATTATTAATAGTAATATAAATGTGAAATCAATCATGGGAAAAATGACTTTACTTGGAAACATTTAAATTAACTTGAGAAGGGAAATGGGAACACGATATAATTAGAAAGAAAGTATGTATTGCTACACAAGTTGTGTACAGTTTGAAAGGAGAAACATGAAATTAAATACTGCAAAGGCTAGAATTTGGTAAGCCTACATAGGATACAAATTCTTTATGGATTGTTGCAAATTTGAGTTTTGGAGCTAAAGGGACAATGAAACATCACTAAATGATGGTATCTAGTGAACATAATTAAAAATAAGGATAAAGCAGGTATGTAGAAAAATGAACTTGTAGGATGGAAAATACCAAAAACCACAACAGCAAAATATTAATTCGTCTTTTATTTATTTTTGTTTTTTTTTTCTTTTAAGCTCTTCCTTATGCTTCAAACTTTAGGTGTATTGTATGTGACACTAAAATGGCTGCAATAGAGATCAAGGCCTCCTTCCTTATGTTTCAGCTAAAATGTGATCACATTTGAAGCTGCCTGTCCCGGCTGACCAGGGTTCATTTCCAGAAAGTTACATTTCTGTCGTGCTTCCCGAGTTTCTGTTTTCTCTAATATGAAGGAAACTGTGTATATGTAAAACTGAAAATCTCTTCAAACTGAAGATTCACTCCATCAAAGAAGTAAAATTAATAACTAGGTAGAAACCATAGACATTCACACAAGCTGGTTAAATCACAAACAGTTTTTTTTTCTCTGTTTTTATCTCATAGGAACAACAAGAACCCTTAAAAAAAAAAAAAGATGGCAAATTAAAACCACGCCAACAAAAGCATTTAATTTCAGTAAGTAATTAAAATAAATCCCTAGCTAGTAAGAAATGCTTCTTTGGGGAAGTGGCTTCCCAAACTGTGAGAAGAGGATGTATCACAAAAAGGCCATAGAGATTTTTGTAGTGAGCTATAAAATAAACAGATCCTTACAGAGTGGACATAGTTTTACTCACTACTGTGCTTATAATGAGATTAAATTAATTTTATTGCATACAAATTCTACTAAACTATGAACATAAAAGTTATTGAGAATGAGAGATTTGGGGATTAGGCAAAGAAATCAAATATTTGGGAGAGAGATACAACATTAATATGTGCTGGTAATTTAACTCTTTCAAAACATTGCTCAGCAGCTCAGGAACTGCTTTAATTTGCTCTTTTTGCAAAAAATGAAGCAGAAATGGAATGGTCTTAATGAAGTATAGCTATAGACCATCTGGACTTGAATCATCTTGGTATAAAGTTTATTTGTTCTGGAGGTTTTTATACTTATTTAAATGGAAATACATCTATTTTGTTCAGACTTGATCCTTCACTTTTTAAATATATGACTTAAATAACCAAGACTTAAATGCCCATGTCTGTGAGTCATAAATAAATAAAATTGTGACATACATATAAATGTACTTATAAACATTCATACCTTGCATAAAAGCATATACATGTGAAACTTTCATTTATGTGAGTATTGATTCTGTAATATTTGATACATTGAAAGTGCACATAACATATTTTAATAACTGATGGAAGGCTAAGTACTCTTAGATTTAATTTATATATTTCCTTCCCCCCCCCCAAAAAAAAAAGTTGAAAAAATAGCTGTACTGTAGGGCATTTGGGACCTTGTTACCAGATAGACAAAAGAACATAAGAACTGTTAAGGTTGAGTGAGCTGAGACCCAGTTATCTCAGAGACTGGAGATAATCAGGTGTCTACCTGTTCCCTGACTCATATCCACTGCTTTCTACAATTATAGCAGGCTTTCTCCTCTAATCACATTAGGCACCAGATGTAAAAGTGAATTTTATTCACCTGATGTATTTGTAATCACTGAGTCTTACTGCTCAATAAGGTCCTTTTTTCTTCCTTCCTTCCTTCCTTCCTTCCTTCCTTCCTTCCTTCCTTCCTTCCTTCCTTCCTTCCTTCCTTCCTTCCTTTCTTCCTTTCTTTCTTTCTTTCTTTTTTTTTTTTTTGACTTCAGTTTTCTTGTTGTCTTTTTCAACTCAGTTGTCCTGGTCCACAGTCCTCTCCCAGTGAACTGATTCAATCTGACGTCTCTCAGCCTCTCACCTAATTGCTCTGCTTGGCCTCAGACAAACTCACTCAATTGGTTCTAGTCTTCTGGCTCCTTCTTATTCTGTGGCTTGTTCTGCCTTTACCTGTGTCTAACCTATTCTCTCTGATACCTGTCTCTGTAAAACTGTCCCTGTAAAACCTTCCTCTGAACTGCAGAAAATGAACTACTATGAACTCCACACTAACTGCGCTGTTTCTGGTGATGATTCACTACACTGGAGTCAACTGACTGACTAGGACTAACCACTGAGTGATGGGATCAAAGGCATGTACCATGATGCCCAGAACTAAGCTTTACTCTACCTGGCTGACCTTAAACTCAGAGATCTTTTGACTCTCACTCTTGGAATTAAAGGTGTATATGTATTATAGCCAGAGTAGCCATATTGCTGGATTAAAATTCCTCTATAAGTAGCAATTATGAGTATTCCTGAAGAATTTAAAACTAGGCAACACACAGCCTACATTTTCTTCTATGAACTAGAAAGAGCAAATGAAACCAAGGAATAAAACATTCACCCAAAAAGGACAACATCAGGTATATATACCTAGAAATTGTTTGTCCCAAAACTAGAAGCCTAAATGCCAGTATAAAAGCACAATGAATAAGAGTCATAATAAAATATATATTTTTAGAACCTAGTAACACTACAATAGCAGCCCAAGAGTATAACATACTTGAAACACAAGGAAAAAACTTTAAAATATTTTTACTGATAGGAGTACTTAAAAGACAAAATTAATACCTCTCTTAAAGAGAGCTATGGAAATCCAAGCAGTAAAGGTAAATGAATACAGCAGTTCAAGACCTGAAAATGATAACAAAATAAAAAACAAAAGAAACAAAACCAAAAATACTTATGGGAAATCAGAATTTAAAAAATTCGTTCTTCAGTTTCATGTGTTTCGCAAATTGTATCTTATATCTTGGGTATTCTAAGTTTCTGTGCTAATATCCACTTATCAGTGAGTACATATCATGTGAGTTCTTTTAGAATTGGGTTACCTCACTCAGGATGATGCCCTCGAGGTCCATCCATTTGCCTAGGAATTTCATAAATTGATTCTTTTTAATAGCTGAGTAGTACTCCATTGTGTAAATGTACCACATTTTCTGTATCCATGCCTCTGTTGAGGGGCTTCTGGGTTCTTTCCAGCTTCTGGCTATTATAAATAAGGCTGCTATGAACATAGTGGAGCATGTGTCCTTCTTACCAGTTGGCACATCTTCTGGATATATGCCCAGGAGAGGTATTGCTGGATCCTCCGGTAGTACTATGTCCAATATTTTGAGGAACCCCCAGACTGATTTCCAGAGTGGTTGTACAAGCTTGCAATCCCACCAACAATGGAGGAGTGTTCCTCTTTCTTCACATCCTTGACAGCATCTGCTGTCACCTGAATTTTTGATCTTAGTCATTCTGACTGGTGTGAGGTGGAATCTCAAGGTTGTTTAGATTTGCATTTCCCTGATGATTAAGGATGCTGAACATTTTTTCAGGTGCTACTCAGCCATTCAGTATTCCTCAGGTGAGAATTCTTTGTTTAGCTCTGAGCCCCAATTTTTTAATGGGGTTATTTGATTTTCTGGATTCCACCTTCTTGAGTTCTTTATATATATATTGGATAAAGACCAAAGTGTGGATACTTTGCCCCTTCTTAGAATTGGGAACAAAACACCCATGGAAGGAGTTACAGAGACAAAGTTTGGAGCTGTGATGAAAGGATGGACCATCTAGAGACTGCCATACCCATGGATCCATCCCATAATCATCCTCCAAACGCTGACACCATTGCATACACTAGCAAGATTTTGCTGAAAGGACCCAGATATAGCTGTCTCTTGTGAGATTATGCAGAAGCCTAACAAACACACAAGTGGATGATCACATGCTCCCCTACCCACTCCCCCACCCACCCACTCCAACTTCGTGGCCCTGTCTTTCCCCTGTACTTAGGCATATAAAGTTTGCACGGCCAATGAGCCTCTCTTTTCACTGATGGCCGACTAGGCCATCTTCTGATTCATATGCAGCTAGAGACACGAGCTCCGGGGGGGGGGGGGGTACTGGTTAGTTCATATTGTTTTTCCACCTATAGGATTGCAGATCCCTTTAGCTCCTTGGGTACTTTCTCTAGCTCCTCCATTGTGGGCCCTGTGATCCATCCAATAGCTAACTGTGAGCATCTACTTCTGTGTTTGCTAGGCCCCAGGATAGTCTCACAAGAGACAGCTATATCTGGGTCCTTTCAGCAAAATTTCCTAGTGTATCCAATGGTGTCAGCGTTTGGAAACTGATTATGGGATGGATCCCGGGATATGGCAGTCTCTAGATGGTCCATCCTTTCGTCTCAGCTCCAAACATTGTCTCTGTAACTCCTTCCATGGTTGTTTTGTTCCCAATTCTAAGAAGAGGCAAATTGTCCACACTTTGGTCTTCGTTCTTCTTGAGTTTCATGCGTTTAGCAATTTGTATCTTATATCTTGGGTACCCTAAGTTTCTGGGCTGATATCCACTTATCTGTGAGTACATATTGTGTGAGTTCCTTTGTGATTGGGTTACCTCACTCAGGATGATGCCCTCAAGGTCCATCCATTTGCCTAGGAATTTCATAAATTCATTCTTTTAAAAATAGCTGAGTAGTACTCCTTATGAATTTTTGTTTGTTTGTTTGGTTTTTTCAATTTTTTATTAGATATTTTCTTCATTTACATTTCAAACGCTATCCCAAAAGTCCTCTATACCCTCATCCCACCCTGATCCCCACCCAACCATTCCCATATCTTGGCCTTGGCATTCCCCTGTACTGGGGCATTTAAAGTTTGCAAGACCAAGGGTCCTCTCTTCCCAATGATGGCAAACTAGGCCATCTTCTGCTACACATGCCGCTAGAGACACGAGCTCTGGTGGTACTGGTTAGAAAAATTCCTAAACAGAACAGCAATTGCTTGTGCTGTAAAATCAAGAATCAACAAAATGAGTTTTTAATCATTAAGTAATTTTGTAATTAAAAATATATCACATTTATAATTATGTTTCATCATTTAGGAAAAAACTTATCATAGAAAACTCTAAATCATCACCAATCCAGAAGTTGTGAATACCAAACTTAAGATACTTTCAAATACATTTAAGCCATTGAGTTACAACATTCATATCTATCTAAGCAAATGCACACATCTATTTACATGGCTTATACAAAAAGTATGACATATTTTGATTTATAAACCTAGTAGAACTCTAAATGCACTTTGATTGGACCTATAAAATTCTACCCACTCACAGCTACTTTCAAGTTCTTATAAGTGTGGAGTTAATCAATCCACATTCTTCATATAATCCATATTAATTCCAGTAAGCAGAATAAATACACTAGTATTTAGATATCACGTCAATGTTTATGTTGCAACCATCTTTATTTCACTCAGAGATAAAACAAAAAGATCTACAAGACTCTTATGAGAATTCTTCAATTCTGAAATCATTTTCTATAAATTTCTTTCTTCCTCAGGCAGTTCTGGCCACAGGGATTCCATATATCATTTCCATCTATCCTCCAGAACATTCATTTTTCCATTTCTTGTAGTCAAGAGGCAAGTTTAACATCAATGCAGATATTAGTAACCGCTGATAAATCATTCACTAAGTCTGTGTCTTCGTTTAAATGGTTTCTTATCACTAAACGCTCCCATTACCACTCTGTGAAATCAGCAAACCTTCCTACTTACTTACTTCTATTGCTTTTTCTCTTTCAACCTGATACCAAAGGTATGCAGTACATTTTCTTTGTTTCTCATGCGTTTTGCTTGCTTACATAATATCATAAGCCTGAGAAAGTAGTATCTTTCATTTTTTTTCTTTCTTACTACTTCGTTATAATATTCAAGACACACAATAAACTTCTGTTTGTATCTTTAAATATCAGAAAACTATACTAACTTTCCACCCAATATTACCTTTATATAATTGCCCTTGTAATCACTAATAATAATAATAAATAATAATAATAATATAATTGTTTTGAACAATGACAAAAACTATTTCTTAGTAGATAGTTTTAATTTTTGCATATTAATAAAAATATCTTTATATGATATATTTTGTTATCATAAAACATTAGAAATATCGACATCAATATAAAAATGCTTACTGTATAAGTTAATAAATATAATTTACCTTTTTATTATTATTTTATAATATTTTAAATGTTTCTATCTATATCTTTACAAAGTCTATGATTAATTACCTGTTATCTAGTTTTGTCTTTAAGGAATTTAAGGAATAATATTTGTAGCAGTATTACCTACACTAGTAAAATAATGATCCTCATTACTTTCCTGTGTTATATAAGAATGGAGAAATTAATCATATCAAGGCCAGAAAAACCTATTAATAATGACCCTTATACACTATAAAGCTTACTTTAAGGCTCATTATAAATTGTTCTGTAACAATGTTTTGAAAACTTAGATTCAAAACCTACTAACATTAATTGTCTGATGAATTCATAAAATGATATAGAGAAGGCAAAACAAGGTCAAGATCATGCTGGTATATAGTTAGTTTTATGCTTTGATAAATAATACAAATATTAAAATTTTAGAATATTAAATCTTATTATCAAAGAATAATCTCCATTATTTTTAAATTAATACCTTTTGAAATAAGCATGCTTGCCTTTTCCTTTTAATTTATTTTTTCACTTTACAATCAGATCACAGCCCCTCTACAAATACCCTGCTCACATAGTTCTTCCCTTTATCATCCTCTCCTTTCCTCTGAGAAAGGGGAGGCTTCCCTCTGTACCAACTTACCTGGGCACACCAAGTCACTGCAGAATTGGGCACATCTTCACAGACCTTGAAAGGACTAGTCTCAACTTCATTTTACAAAACAAAACCGAAACAAAAATCCCAGAACAAAGCAAGCAAACAAATAAAAAATAATACAAAATCTAAATAAGCCATATATAATGAAAGAACTTCAGGAGGTATCTCCATCCTTGATTTCAAGTTGTATTACAGAGCAATAAAAATTGCATAGAAGCAGGTTGATCAGTGACAACAAACTGAAGACCCAGAAATAAACCCACACAAACCAACAATTGATTTTTGACAAGGAAGCCAAAACCTTGCAATGGAAATAAAACACAAATGATGCTAGTGAAATTAGATATCTGCATGCAGACAGATGCAAATTAATCCATATTTTTGTCCTGCACAAAACTCAAGTTCAAGGGTCTGAAAGTCCTTTACATAAAACTGGATACACTAAATTTTATAGAAGAAAAAGTGGGAAAGAGCCTTGAACTGATAAGTACAGGAGACAACTTCCTGATCAGAACACCAAAAGCTCAGGTGCTAAGATTAATAAATGAGACCTCATGAAACTGACAATTTCTACAAGGCAAAGAACAACATCAATGGGACAAAATGATAGCATACAGAATGGGAAAACATCTTCATCTGACAGAAGGTTAATATTTAAACATATATAAAGAACTCAAGGAAATAAATATGGAGTACAAATCTACAGAAATAATTCTCAAAAAAAGAATCTCTAATGGCCATGGTGAATGGTGAATTATCCTAGCCATCAAGGAAATACAAATCAAAATGACCCTGTAATTCCACCTTAAACCAATTCGAATGGCTAAGAGCAAAAATTGAAGTGAAAACACATGCTTGAGAGGTTCAGCCTAAGCCATGTATTCATATATCTTGGGTATGACTCTTATTTCATCCCATACTCCAAGGAAATAATTATGACATTTAGTTTTACAAATCATTTCAATAATAATACTGAATAAGTCAGATGAAATTTTTATAACAAATTTCCACAGTCAATCTTTTTGGTCAAACTTATATGAATTTTGTGTGTTTAATTAATATTTATATTTCTATTTTTCAAAATTTAATAACATTGCTATACATCTATATGATTAATATGACTTAAAGAATAATGATGTATAAAAATAATCTTTAATATCTTAATAATTTTTATGAGCTGGGGAAATCAATTAGAGATTAAATGTTGATTTGATAAGGAATAGACAATTTAAGTCCTCCAATGCTATGAATTCTGAAAAAGAGCAGGCAACTGTTACATTGTATGATCAGATTGCTTTTCATGGTTTATACACAAATGCCAGCCCAGGCTACTATACCCAGCAAAACTGTCAGTTACCATAGATGGAGAAACCAAGGAATTCCACGACAAAACAAAATTTATACAATATCTTCCCACAAATCCAGCCCTTCAAAGGATGATAAAGGGAAAACTTCAACACAAAGAGGGAAACAAAGCTTGAGAAAAAGAAAGAAAGTAAATTTTCAACAAGCCTAAAGAAGATAGCCACATGAACAGAACTCCAACTCTAACATCAAAAATAACAGGAAGCAATAACGACTTTTCCTTAATATCTCTTAGTGTTAGTGGACTCAATTCCCCAATACAAAGATATAGACTAACAGACCGGCTAGAAAACAGGACCCAACTTTTTGCTGCATACAGAAAATGCACCTCAGGGACAAAAAGAGACACTACCTTACAGTAAAAGGCTGGAAAACAATTTTCCAAGCAAATGGTCCCAAGAAACAAGCTGGAGTAGCCATTCTAATATCGAATAAAATTTCAACCTAAGGTTCTCAGTTAAGATAAGGCAGACACTTCTTACCCATGAAAGGTAAAATTTACCAAGATGAACTCTCAATTCTGAAAACCTATGCTCCAAATGCAAGGTCATCCACATTCACTAAAGAAATTTTGATAAAACTCAAAGGAAACATTGTACCTCATACAATAATAACACTTCAACACCCCACTCTCATCAATGGACAGTTCCTAGAAACAAAAAATAAACAGAGACACAGTGAAACTAACAGAAGTAATGAAACAAATGGATTTAACAGATATCTATAGAACATTTCATCCTAAAACCAAAGGATATACCTTCTTCTCAGTACCTCATAGTACCTTCTCCAAAATTGACCATATAATCAGTCACCTAACAGACCTCAACAGATACAAAAATATTGAGATAATCCCATGCACCCTATAAGAAAACCACAGACTAAGATTTATCTTCCATAACATCATAAATAATAGAAAGCCCACATATACATGGAAGCTGAAAATATGCTACTCAATGATAACTAGATCAAGGAAGAAATAAAGAAAGAAATGAAAGACTTTTTAGAATTTAATGGAAATGAAGCCACAGCATACCTAAACCTATGGGACACAATGAAAGCAGTCCTAAGAGGAAAAATCATAGCTCTGAGTGCATCCAAAAGGTAACTAGAGATAGCATACACTACCAGCTTGACCTCACACCTAAAATCTGTAGAACACAAGGAAGCAAGTTCACCAATGAGGAGTAGAAGGAAAGAAATAATCAAACTCAGGGCTGAAATCAACCAAGTGGAAACAAAGAGAACCATACAAGGAATCAACCAAACCAGGAGCCAGTTCTTTGAGAAAATCAACAAGATAGATAATCCCTTAGTCAGACTGGGCACAGAGACAGTATCCTAATTATCAAAATCAGAAATGAAAAGGGAAATATAACAACAGAATCTGAGGAAATCCAAAAAAAACACCAGATCCTACTACAACAGCCTATACTCAACACAACTGGAAAACCTGGAAGAAATTGACAATTTTCTAGACAGATACCAGGTTCTAAAGTTAAATCAGGATCAGATTAGAGATCTAAACATTCCCATAGCACCTAGAGAAATAGAAGCAGTCATTAATAGTCTCCCAACCAAAAAAAAAAAAAAAAAAAAAAAAAAAAAAAAAAAAAAAAAAAGCCCAGGACCAGATGGGTTTAGTGCAGAGTTCTAGCACACCTTCAAAGAAAAACTAATTCCAATACTCCTCAAACTGTTACACAAAATAAAACAGAAGGTACTCTACCGAATTCATTCTATGAAACCACAATTACTCTGATACCTAAACCACACAAAGACCAAAAAATAAAGAGAACTTCAGACCAATTTCCCTTATGAATATTGATGCAAAAGTACTCAATAAAATTCTTAAAACCGAATCCAAGAACACATCAAACGATCATCCATCATGATCAAGTAGGCTTCATCCCAGAGATAGAGGGATGGTTAAATATATGGAAATCCATCAGCATAATCCTTTATATAAACAAATACAAAGACAAAACCACATGATGATCTCATTAGATGTTGAGAACCCATTGGCCAAATCTAACACCCCTTCATGATAAGTATTGGAAAGATCAGGAATTCAAGGCTCATATCTAAACATAATAAAAGCAATATACACCAAACCAGTAGCCAACATCAAACTAAATGGTGAGAAACTGGAAGCAATACCACTAAAATCAGGGACTGAACAAGGCTCCCCACACTCTTCCTACCTATTCAATATAGTTCTTGAACTCCTAGGCAGAGCAATTAGACAACAAAAGGAGATCAAAGCGATACAAATTGGAAAGGAAGAAGTCAAAATATTACTATTTGCAGATAATATGATAGTATATATAAGTGACCCTAAAAATTATACCAGAGAACTCCTAAACCTGATAAACAACTTCAGTGAAGTAGTTGATTATAAAATTAACTCAAACAAATCAGTGGCCTTTCTCTACTCAAAGGATAAACAGGCTGAGAAAGAAATTAGGGAAACAACACTCTTCAAAATAGTCACAAATATTATAAAATACCTTGGTGTGACTTTAACTAAGGAAGTGAAAGATCTGTATGATAAGAACTTCAACTCTCTGAAGAAAGAAATCAAAGATGATCTCAGAAGATGGGACGAACTCTCATGCTCATGGAATGGCAGGATTAATATACTCAAAATGGCCATCTTGCCACAAGCAATCTACAGATTCAATGCAGTCCCCATTAACATTCCAACTCAATTCTTCACAGAGTTAGAAAGAGCAATTTTAAAATTCATCTGGAATAACAAAAATCCTAGGATAGCAAAAACTATTCTCAACAATAAAAGAACCTCTGGTCCAATCACGATCGCCAACATCAAGCAGTATTACAGAGCAATTGTGATAAAAACTGCATGGTACTGGTACAATGACAGAAAGGTAAATCAATGGAACAGAATTGAAGACCCAGTAACAAACCCACACACCTATGGTCACTTGATCTTTGACAAAGCACCTGAAACCATCCAGTGGAAAGAAGACAGCATCTTCAAGAAATGGTGCTGGCTCAACTGGCAGTTAGCATGTAGGAGAATGCAAATTGATCCATTCTTATCTTCTTGTTCAAAGCTCAAGTCTAAGTGGGTCAAAGAACTTCACATAAAGCCAGAGACACAGAAACTTTAGAGGAGAAAGTGGGGAAGAGCCTCAAAAATATGGACACAGGGGAAAGATTCCTGAACAGAACACAAATAGCTTGTGCTGTAGGATCAAGAATCTACAAATGGGACCTCATAAAATTGTAAATCTTCTGTAAGGCAAAGGACAGTGTCAATAAGACCAAAGGGCAACCAAAAGATTGAGAAAAGATCTTTACCAATCCTAAATCCAGTAGGGGGCTAATATGCAATATATATAAAGAATATAAGAAGTACGACTCCAGAAAACCAAATAACCGTATTAAAAAATGGGGTACAGAATTCTCAACTGAGGAATACCAAATGGCTGAGAAGCACCTGAAAAAAATGTCAATATCTTTAATCATCAAGAAAATGAAAATCAAAACCACCCTGAGATTCCATCTCACATCAGTCAGAATGGCTAAGAATGTGAAGAAAGAGAAACACTCCTCCATTTCTGGTAGGATTTCAAGCTGGTACAACCCCTATGGAAATCACTTTGGTGATTCCTCTGAAAACTGAACATAGTTCTACTGGAAGATCCAGCAACACCTTTCTGGGGCATACATAGAGAAGATGCTCCAACATGTAATAAGGACACACACTCCACTATGTTCATAGCAGCCTTATTTATAATAACGAGAAGCATGAAAGAACCCAGTCTCAAGGGTATACTTCTTCCAACAAGGCCATACCTCCTAATCACTCCAAAGAAGTTCTGCATACTGCAGACCAAGTATTGCACATATCTGCCTTTGGGAGCCATTCTGATTCAAATCACTACATGCTACTCCATTTCCCTCATAAACTAGTGGTCTTATCATAAACCAAGGTGTATTTGGCCCATCTTCGAAGGTTCACATACTCTCTAGTAATGTTGCTATAGTTAAAAATCTTTTGTGTGTCTCCCGTGAATCGAAGCAATATCTTAGGTGTAGACTCCTGTACAACTAAAATAGAAATGAAATTGTATGCTTCCAATAAACAACAACATAAAACTGTTATTGAAAAACAGAAGCATTGAAACATGTTGATACAACACTGGACCAAAACAAGTGTGCGACTCATCAGGTGACACTCCAAATTCTGTAAGATCATGTATGATACCCGAAGTTTAAATTCTCTATGTTGCCAGCTTTACTGACTTAAACATATTTTTTGCACTTACATTGGTTCCATG